>NW_027524890.1:0-26666 GCF_052094955.1 Ictidomys tridecemlineatus
AGCATCCTTCTCCAACCCAGTCTCTAAACTCTGCTCTCTGTAATGGTCCTTCTGCCCCCGAGTCTCCAAACTCTGTGTTATGTATCAGTCATTCTGCACCCAAGTCTCCAACCTCTGCTCTCTGTAATAGTCCTTCTGTACCTAAGACTCCAACCTCTGTTCTCTGCAACAGTCTTACTGCGCCCCAATCTCCAACATCTGCACTCTGCAACAGTCCTTATGCACCTCAGTGTCCAAACTCTTCTCTCTGTAAGATCTTTCTGAAACACAGTCTCCAACCTCTGCTTTCTGCAATGCTCCTTCTGCACCCCAGTCTTCAAATTCTGATCGCTACAATAGTTATTCTGCACCCAGTCTAAATCCTCTGCTCTCTGTAACAGTCCTTCTGTACTGCAGTCTCCAAACTCTGTTCTCTGTAAGGGTCCTTCTGCACCACATTCTTCAACCTCTGTTTTCTGTATCAGTCCTTTTGCACTACATTCTCGAAACTCTGCTGTCTGAATCAGGCATTCTGCACTCAGTCTGCAAACTCTGCTCTCTGCAATAGTCCATATCTAATTAGAGATCCCAGTCTCTAATTTCTGCTCTCTGCAACATTCCTTCTGCACCTCAGTCTCCAACATATGCTGTCTGCAACAGTCCTTCTCCAACCCAGTCTCAAAACTCTGCTCTCTGCAACAGTCCTTCTACACCCCAGTCTTCAAACTGTATCTGTCGTTTTTTACCACAGTCTCAAAACTCTTCTCCCTGTAACAGTCCTTCTGCAAGTCAGTCTGAAACCTCTGCTCTCTGCAACAGTCCTACTGCACCCAGTCTCCATCCTCTGCTCTCTACAACAGTCCTTTTGCACCCAAGTCTCCAAACTCTGCTCTCTATAACAGTCCTTCTGTACGGCATTCTCCACCCTCTGCTCTCTGTAAGGGTACTTCTACACACGAGTCTCCAACCTCTGCTTTCTGTATCAGTCCTTCTGCACCCCAGTCTCCAACCTGTGCTCTATGTAACTGTCCCTCTGAACGTTAGTTTCCAACATTTGCTCTCTGCTACAGTCCTTCTAGACCCCAGTCTCCAACCTCTGCTCTCACCAACAATCCTTCTGCACCTCCCTCTACAACCTCTGCTCTCTGCAATGGTCCTTCTGCTCCCGAGTCTCCAACATCTACTCTCTGTTACAGTGCTTCTACACCTCAGTCTCCAACCTCTGCTCTCTATAAGATCCTTCTGCAACCCAGTCTCCACACTCTGCTCTCTGTAAAATACCTTCTGCACCCAGTTTCCAAACTCTGCTCTCTGTATCAGTCCTTTTTTACCCAGTCTCCAACCTCTGCTCTCTGCAACAATCCCTCTGCACCCCAGTCTCCAACCTCTGTTAGCTGCAACATTCCTTGTGCAATCAAATCTCCAACATCTGCTCTCTGCAACAGTTCTTCTGTACCTCAATCTGAAAACTCTGCTCTCTGCAATAATCGTTCTGCACTCGAGTCTCAAACCTCTGCTCTCTGTAACAGTTCTTCTGTACCTCAGTCTCCAACTTCTGCTCTGTATCAGTTCTGCACCTTTGTCTCTCGCATCTATTCTCTGTAACAGTCCTTCTTCACCTCAGTCTTCAACCTCTGCTCTGTGTATCAGTCCTTCTGCAAACCAGTTTCCAACCTCTGCTCTCTGCAACGTTCCTTCTGCATCCCAGTCTCCAACATCTGATCTCTGCAACAGTCCTTTTGCACCCAAGTCTCCAACATCTGATCTCTGCAATAGTCCTTCTGCACCTCAGTCTGGAAACTCTGCTGTCTCCAGCAATCCTTCATCACCCTAGTCTCCAAACTCTGCTCTCCGTAACAGTCCTTCTGCACCTCAGTCTCCAAACTCTGCTCTATGTAAGATCCTTCTGCAACACAGTCTCCAAAATCTGCTCTCTCTAAGAGCCCTTCTGCACCCCAGTCTCCAACCTCTGCTCTCTGTAACAGGCCTTCTGCACCCCAGTATCGAAAGTCTGCTCTCTGTATCAGTCCTCTGCACCCCAGTCGCAAACCTCTGCTCTTTGTAACAGTCCTTCTACATCTCAGTCTCCTACATCTGCTCTCT
Organism: Ictidomys tridecemlineatus; assembly: GCF_052094955.1. Classification (NCBI taxonomy): domain Eukaryota; kingdom Metazoa; phylum Chordata; class Mammalia; order Rodentia; family Sciuridae; genus Ictidomys; species Ictidomys tridecemlineatus. The sequence continues at coordinate 2,083 of NW_027524890.1, forward strand.
GCAACAGTCATTCAGCACCCCAGATTACAACTTCTTGTTTCTGCAACAGTCCTTGTACTCCCCAGTCTCCAAATTCTGGTATCTGAAACAGTCCTTCTGCACCCCAGTCTCCAAACTCTGCTCTCTGTAACAATCTTTCTGTGCCTCAGTCTTCAACATTTACTCTCTGTAACAGTCCCTCTGCACCTCACTCTCCAACAACTGCTCTCTGTAAGTACCTTCTGCAACCCAGACTCCAAACTCTGCCAACTGTAACAGTCCTTCTGCACACCTTCTCCCAACACTCTTCTCTCTAACAGGCCTTCTGCACCCCAGTCTCCAAAGTCTGTTCGCTATAACAATCTGCACCCCAGTCTCCAACATCTGCTCTCTGTAACAGTCTTGCTGCACCTTGGTCTACAATGTCTGCTCTCTACAAAATTTTTCTGCAACCTTGTCTAAAAACTCTGCTCTCTGTCACAGTCCTTCTTCACCTCAAGCTCCAAACGCTGTTCTTTGCAACACACCTGCACCCCAGTCGCCACCCTCTACTCTCTGTAAAGTCCTTCTGTACCGCAGTCTTCAAACTCTTCTCTCTGTAACGGTATTTCTGCACCCCAGTCTCTAACCTCTGCTTTCTGTATCAGTATGTCTGAACCCCAGTCTTCAAACTCTGTTCTCTGTATCTATCCTTCTGCACCTCAGTCTCCAACCTGTGCTCTACGTAAGAGTCCTTCTACACCCCAGTCTCCAACCTCTGCTCTCGGTAACAGACCTATACCGCAATCTTCAAACTCTGCTCTCTGTAATTGTCCTTCTGCAGCCCAATTTGAAACTCTGCTTTCTGTAACAGTCCTTCTGCACCTGAGTCTCCAAACTCTGCTCTCTGTAACAGTCCTTCTAAACCTCAGTCTCCAACCTCTGCTCTCTGCAAAAGTCCACCTGCACCTCAGTCTCAAACCTCTGCTCTCTGCATGATCCTTCTGAACTCCAGTCTCCAAACACTGCTCTCTGTAACAGTCCACCTGCACCTCAGTCTCCAACCTCTCCTCTCTGTAACAGGCCTTCTGCGAGGCAGTCTCCAAACTCTTCTCTCTGTAGCAGGCCTTCTGCACGCCAGTCTCCAAAATCTGCTCTCTGTAACGATCCTTCTGCACCTCAGTCTCCAACATCACCTCTCTGTAATGATCCAACTGCACCCCACTCTCCAACCTCTAATCTCTGCAACAGTCCTTCTGCACCTCAGTCTCAAAATTCTGCTCTCTGTAAGATGCTTCTGCACCCCTGTATCCAAACTTTGCTCTCTGTAAGAGTCCTTCTGCACCTCAATCTCCTACCTCTGCTCTCTCTAACAGTCCTTCTACACCTCAGTCTCCCAACTTTGCTCTCTGTACGATCTTTTTGAAACCAAGTCTTTAAACTCTGCACTCTGTAACAGTCCTTCTGCACAACAGTCTCCAACCTCTTCTCTCTGCAATGATTCTTCTCCACCCCATTCTCCAACATCTGCTCTCTGTAAAAGTCCTTCTGCACCCCAATTTCACAACTCTGCTTTCGGTAACAGTTCTTCTGCACCTGACTCTTCAAACTCTAATCTCTGTAACAGTCCTTCTACACCCCAGTCTCCAAACTCTGCTTTTTGTATCAGTCTTTCTGAACCTCAGTCTCCAACCTCTGTTCTCTGTATCTATCCTTCTGCACCTCAGTCTCCAAACTCTGCTCTCTGCAACAGTCTTTTTATTCTGCAGTCTCCAAACTCTGCTCTCTGCAACAGTCCTTCTAAAACCCAGTCTCCAACCTCTGCTCTATTCAACAGTCCTTCTGCACAAAAGTATCCAACCTCTGCTCTCTGTAAGATACTTGTGTACTCCAGTATCCAAACTCTGCTCTCTGTAACCTTCATTCTCCACCCTATTCTTTAATCTATGCTTTTGGCAAATGTCCTGAAACACACCAGTCTCCAACCTCTATACTCTGGAACAGTCCTTCTGCTCCCCAGTCTCCAACATCTGCTCTCTGGAACGGTCCTTCTGCACCCCAGTTTCCAAACTCTGCTTTCTGTATCAGTCCTTTTGAACCCCAGTCTCAAACCTCTGCTCTCTGTATCTATCCTTCTTCACCTCAGTCTCCAACCTCTGCTCTCTGTTACAGTTTTTCTATACCGCAGTCTACAAACTCTGGTCTTTCTAACGGTTTTTTTGCACCCCAATTTCCAACCACTTCTTTCTGTAACAGTCCTTCTGCACCTCAGTCTCCAAACTCTGCTCTCTGTAACAGTCCATCTACACCTCAGTCTCCAAAATCTGCTCTCTGTAACAGTCCATCTGCACCTCAATCTGACACCTTTTCTCTCTGCACGAAATTGCTACACCCAAGTTTCAAACCACTGCTCTCTGTAACAGTCCACCTGCACCTCAGTCTCCAACCTCTGCTCTCTGTAAGATTCTTCAGGAACTCAGTCTCAAAACTCTGGCTCTCAAGATAATACAAGATAATACAAATGGAAGAAATGATTTACAGTAGAAGGGGTAGAGAGAAAAGGGGAGGGGAGGGGAGGGGAGGGGGGATAGTAGAAAATAGGACTGACAGCAGAATACATCAGACACTAGAAAGGCAATATGTGAATCAATGGAAGGGTAACTGATGTGATACAGCAATCTGTATACGGGGTAAAGTTGGGAGTTCATAACCCGCTTGAATCAAACTGTGAAATATGATGTATTAAGAACTGTGTAAGGTTTTGAACGACCAACAATAAAAAAAAAAAAAGAAATGAAGATAAAGCAACTCTGAAATGAAAAAAAAAAAAAATAACTGTATTGCAACCACAGAGTCCATTTTCTATCCTTTCAAGTATCTAATGACACTGGTTTTTAAAATTTAATAATCCAAGAAAGACAATCACATGTAGTTTATATTTATATAAGAAATGATCATGAAGAAAATTTACATATATAGATCATTTGATTTATAACTATCAGTGATAAAAGTTGCCAATTGTTTAAAATTCTTGAAGTAATGTATTTGTCCATTTAAAAATATATTGAATTTTTTTCTGAAAATAAATTAAATCATAAATATATAAAAAAAAAAAAAAACTCTGCTCTCTGTAGCAGGCCTTCTGAATCCCAGTCTCCAACCTCTGCTCTCTGCAACAATCCTTCTGCACCCCAGTCTCCAAACTGTGCTCTCTGCAATGATCTAACTGCACCCCAGTCTCCAACCTCTGATCTCTGCAATAGTCCTTCTGCAACTCAGTCTCCAACTTCTGCTCTCTGTAAGATCCTTCTGCACCCCTGTCTCCAAGCTCGGCTTATTTCAACGATCCTTCTGCACCCAAGTGTCCAACCTCTGCTCTATGTAACAAGATTTTGCACCTCAGTCTCCAACCTCTGCTCTCTGCAACAGTCCTTCTGCACCCCAGTCTCCAACTTCTGCTCTCTCTAAGAGTCCTTCTGCACTTCAGTCTCAAACCTCTGCTCTCTGCAACATTCCTTCTGAAGCCCAGTCTCCATCCTCTGCTCTCTGCAATAGTCCTTCTTCATCCCAGTCTCCAACCTCTGCTACCTGCAACAGTCCTTCTGCACCCCAGTCTCCAAACTCTGCTCTCTGTAGGATCCTTCTAAAACCCAGTCACAAACCTCTGCTCTCTGTATCTACCCTTCTTTACCTCAGTCTCCAAAGTCTGCTCTCTGTAACAGTCTATCTGCACCTCAGTCTGAAACCTCTGCTCTCTGCATAATCCTTCTGCACCCCAGTCTCCAAGCACTGCTCTCTGTAACAGTCCACCTGTACCTCATTCTCCACCTTCTGTTCTCTGTAAGATCCTTCTGGAACTCAGTCTCCAAACTCTGCTCTCTGTAGCAGGCATTCTGCACCCCAGTCTCCAACCTCTGCTCTCTGCAACGATCCTTCTGCACCCAGGTCTTCAACCTCTGCTTTCTGCAATGATCCTACTGCACCCCAGTCTCCAACCTCTGATCTCTGCAACAGTCCTTCTGCAACTCAGTCTCAAACTTTTGCTCTCTGTAAGATCCTTCTGCACCCCTGACTCTAAGTTCTGCTTATTGCAACGATCCTTCTGCACCCCAGTGTCCAACCTCTGCTCTATGTAACAAAATTTTGCACCTCAGTCTCCAACCTCTGCTCTCTGCAACAGTCCTTCTGCACCCCAGTCTCCAAATTATGCTCTCTCTAAGAGTCCTTCTGCAATGCAATCTCCAACATCTGCTCTCTGCAACATTCCTTCTGCAGCCCAGTCTCCATCCTCTGCTCTCTGCAACAGTCCTTCTGCACCCCAGTCTCCACCCTCTGCTCTCTGTAAGATCTTTCTGCATTCCAGTTTCCAAACTCTGCTCTTTCTAACATTCCTTCTCTACCCTAGTCGCCAACCTCGGCTTTCTGCAAGGGTCCTGCGGCAACACAGTCTCCAAAATCTGTCCTCTGCAACAGTCCTTCTGCTCCCCAGTCTCCAATATCTGCTCTCTGTAACATTCCTTCTGTACCGCATTCACCAAACTCTGCTCTCTGTAACGGTCCTTCTGCACCCCAGTCTCCAACATCTGCTTTCTGTATCAGTCCTTCTGAACCCCAGTCTCCAACCTCTGCTCTCTGTGTCTATCCTTCTTCACCTCAGTCTCCAACCTGTACTTTCTATAACAGTCTTTCTGAACCAAAGTATCCCACCTCTGCTCTCTGTAACAGTCCTTCTATACCGTAGTCTCCAACCTCTGCTCCCTGTAACAGTCTTTCTGCACCCCAATTTACAATCTCTGCTTACTGTAACAGTCCTTCTGCACCTCAGTCTGAAACCTCTGCTCTCCACGTTTCTTCTGCACCCCAGTCTCCAACCACTGCTCTCTGTAACAGTCCACCAGCACCTTAGTCTCCAACCTCTGCTATTTGTAAGATCCTTCAGCATCCCTGTCTTCAAAATCTTCTCTCTTTACCAGTCCTTCTGCACCCCAGTCTCCAACCTCTCCTCTCTGTAACAGGCCTTCTCCACGCAAGTCTCCAGCCTCTGCTCTCTGCAACGATCCTTCTGAACCCAAGTCTTTAACCTCTGCTCTCTGCAATGATCCTACTGCACCCCAGTCTCCAACTTCTGATCTCTAAAACAGTCCTTCTGCACCTCAGTCTCCAAATTCTGCTCTCTGTAAGATCCTACTGCACCACTCTCTCTAAACTCTGCTCTCTGTAACAGTCCTTCTGCACCCCAGTTTCCAACCTCTGCTCTCCTCAACAGTTCTTCTGCAACCCAGTCTCCAATCTCTGCTCTCTGCAACAGTCCTTCGGCACCCTAGTTACCAACATCAGCTCTATTTTACAGTCCTTCTCCACCCCAGTCTTTAAACTCTGCTCTCTGTAACAGTCCTCCTGTACTGCAGAATCCATCCTCTGCTCTCTGTAATGGTCTTTCTGCACCGGAGACTCCAATCTCTGCTTTCTGAATTAGTCCTTCTGCACCCCAGTCTCCAAACTCTGCTCTCTATTACAGAACTGCTGCACCCCATTCTCCAAAGTACGCTAGCTGCAACAGTCCTTATGCACCCCAGGCTCCAACCTCTGCTCTCGGTAACAATCCTTCTGCACCTCAGTCTCCAAACTCTGTACTCTGCAACTTTACTTCTGCACCTCAGTCTCCAACATGTATTCTCTGTAACAGTCTTTCTGCACCTGATTCTTTAACCTCTGCTCTCTGTAGGATCCTTCTCCAACCCAGTCTCCAAACTCTGCTCTCTGTAACAGTCATTCTGCACACCAGACTCCAACCTCTTCTTCCTGCACCGATCTTTCTTCAAACCAGTCTCCAATCTCTGCTCTCTGCAACAGTCCTTCTGCACACCAGTCTCCAACATCTGCTCTCTTCAACAGTCCTTCAGCAACTCAGTATTAAAAACTCTTCTCTCTGCAACGATTTTTCTGCACCTCAGTCTACTACCTCTGCTCTCTGTAAGACCCTTCTGCAACCCAGACTCCAAACTCTGCTCTTTGTAACAGTCCTTCTGCAGAAAAGTTTCCAACTTCTGCTCTGTGTAACAGGAATTTTACAACCCAGTCTCTAAACTCTGCTTTCTGTAACAGGCCTTCAGAACCCCAGTCTCCAACCTCTTCTCTCTGCAATGATTGTTCTCCACCCCAGTCTCCAACCTCTGCTCTCAGCAAAAGTCCTGCACCCTAGTCACCAAACTCTCCTCCCTGTTAAATCCTTATGCACTCAGGTCTTCAACCTTTTCTCTCTGCAATGATTCCTGTCCATCACAGACTCCAACACCTGCTCTCTGCAACAGTCCTTTTCCCTCCAGTCTCTAAACTCTGCTCTCTGTAAGATAGATCTGAACCCCAGTCTCCAAACTCTGCTCTCTGAAACAGTCCTTCTGAACACCAGTCTCCAAACTCTGATCTTTGTAACTGTCCTTCTGCACCTCAGTCTCCAAACTCTGCTCTCTGTAACAGTCCATCTGCACCTCAGTCACTAAAGTCTGCTCTCTGCAACGATCCATCTGGACCCCAGTATCCAAATTCTGCCCTTTGCAACAGTCCTTCTGCACCACAGTCTCCAAACTCTGCTCTCTATAACAGTCCGTCTGCACCCCAGTATCAAACCTCTGCTATTGGGAACAGTCCTATACCGCAGTCTTCAACCTCTGCTCTCTTTAACGGTCCTTCTGCATCCCAATTTCTAAACTCTGCTTCCTGTAACAGTCCTTCTGCACCTGAATCTCCAAACTCTGCTCTCTGTAACAGTCCATCTACACCTCAGTCTCCAAACTCTGCTCTCTTTAACAGTTCGTCTGCACCTCAATCTCCAAATTCTGCTCTCTATAAGATCCTTCTGCACCTCTGTCTCCAACCTCTGCTCTCTGTAACAGTATTTCTGCACACCAGTCTTCAACCTCTGCTCTCCGCAACAGTTCTTCTCCACCCCAGTCTACAACATCTTCTCTCTGCAACAGTTTTTGGGCAACCTAGTTACCAACATCAGCTCTCTTTTACAGTCCTTCTGCACCCCAGTCTCCAACCTCTGCTCTCTGTAACAGTCCTCCTGTACTGCAGAATCCAACCTCTGCTCTCTGTAACGGTCTTTCTGCACCCCAGACTCCAATCTCTGCTTTCTGTATCAGTCCTTCTGCACCCCAGTCTCCAACCTCTGCTCTCTATAACAGTCCTTATGCACCCCAGTCTCCAAAATATGCTATCTGCAACAGTCTTTCTGAACCCCAGTCTCCAGCCTCTGCTCTCTGTAACAATCCTTGTGCATCTCAGTCTCAAAACTCTGTATTCTGCAACGTTTCTTCTGCACTTCAGTCTCCAACATCTACTCTCTGTATCAGTCTTTCTGCACCTGATTATTCAACCTATGCTTTCTGTAGGATCCTTCTCCAACCCAGTCTCCAAACTCTGCTCTCTGTAACAATCCTCCTGCACACCAGTCGCCAACCCTGCTCTCGGCACTGATCCTTCTTCACCCCAGTCTCCAACCTCTGCTCTCTGCAATAGTCCTTCTGCACACCAGTCTCCAACATCTGCTCTCTGCAACAGTCCTTCAGCAACTCAGTCTAAAAACTCCTCTCTCTGCAACGATCCTTCTGCACCTCAGTCTACTACCTCTGCTCTCTGTTAGACCCTTCTGCAACCCAGTCTCCAAACTCTGCTCTCTGTAACAGTTTTTCTGCATAATAGTTTCCAACCTCTGCTCTCTGTAACAGGATTTTGCAACCCAGTCTAGAATCTGCTCTCTGTAACAGGCCTTCAGAACCCCAGTCTTCAACCTCTTCTCTCTGTAATGATTTTTCTCCACCCCAGCCTCCAACCTCTTCTCTCGGCAACAGTCCTTCTGCACCCTCGTCACCAACCTCTGCTCTCTGTAAGATCCTTATGCACTCCAGGCTCCAACCTCTTCTCTCTGCAATGATACTTCTCCATCTCAGTCTCCAACATCTGCTCTCAGCAACGTTCCTTTTGCACCCCAGTCTCCAAACTCTGCTCCTGTAAGATCCATCTGAACCCCAGTGTCCAACCTCTGCTCTCTGTAACGGTCCTTCTGCAAAACAGTCTCCAAAGTCTGCTCTCTGTAACTGTCCTTCTGCACCTCAGTCTCCAAACTCTGCTCTCTGTAACAGTCCATCTGCACTTCAGTCTCTAAAATCTGCTCTCTGCAACGATCTTTCTTGACCCCAGTCTCCACCTTCAGCTCTGTGCAACAGTCCTTTGCACCACAGTCTCAAGACTCTGCTCTCTGTAAGATCCTTCTGCACTCCAGTTTCCAAACTCTGCTCTCTGTAACATTCCTTCTCTACCCCAGTGCTGCGCCCCTCCCCTGACTCAGGCAATGGCAAGGCCCTACTGAGGTGGATGGCGCAAGGCATCCATCCTCTGGAGGAGCGCAGTATGTTTCTGGGAATGGGCTGATTTGTTTTTGTATTCCTTTTTTAAGTATGGTTTGGATTTCTCATATGACCATTAAGTATAAAGGAAAAATCATGACTTTCCCAATTAATGCAACTACTTCTAAAGCATAGATCTGTTTGCTCTAAATGCAATGATTCAGCTGTGGAGTGTAAATTGTTAATGTCTAAAGAAAAACTCCCTGTATTCCTGTCAAGGAAGTTTTTGAGAAATTAAATTAAAATCTAGAGAAGAAAAATTAATGTTAAGAAGATAGATTAGTGCTTAGTACTGGGCAACTTGTTCTTGTTCCTGTGCACAATGGTTTGTGCTCTTACTTTTGTTTGATTAAAAGTAATAACAAGTCAACCCCTTGCCGTAACCATAGCACCGGTTCCAGTCAGTAAGTCAAGAAAGAATAGTCAAGGTATAGGCCAATAGTTTGGGACATTTGTAACTATTATTAAAAGTTAACTAAGCAGAAACTGCTCAAAGCAAAACGCGAACTGAAAGTACAAATGCTTGCTTATGCATAAGCCAAGATACATTCTTCTATTCTAATTGTAGCTATGAAATATTTTGTTTTGTTTGAATAATGATTTCTGTTTTGTAACCACAAAGTACTGTAAACCTGCCAAAATGAAAAGTATATATGATCAACTTCACAAGTAAAATTGGGATCAACACCTTCACTTTGGTGTCTGTGTTGTTTCTCCACCCCCTCTTTTGCCGACTCCTCACCATCCGTTCGTCTCCTGAGACCCCCTGTTGGAGCTGGTCTCCGACACCCCAGTCTCCAACTTCTGTCCTCTGCAACAGTCCTGCTGCTCCCCAGTCTCCAACATCTGCTCTGTGTAACAGTCCTTCTGTACGGCAGTCTCCAAACTCTGCTGTATGTAAGAGTCCTTCTACACCTCAAATTTTCAACCTCTGCTTTCTGTAACAGTCCTTCTGCACCTCAGTCTCCAAACTCTTTTCTCTGTAAGATCTTTCTGAAACCCAGTCTCCAACGTCTCCTCTCTGTAACAGTCCTCCTGCAACCCATTCTTTAACCTTTGCTCTCTGCAACAGTCCTTCTGCACCACAGTCTCCAACCTCTGCTTTCTGCAACAGTCCTTCTGCAAAAAAATCTCCAACCTCTGCTCACCGCAACATTCCTTCTGCACCCAAGTCTCGAACCTGTGCTCTCTGTAAAAGTTCTTCTGCACCCCAGTCTTCAAACTCTGCTCTCTGCAACGATCCTTCTGCACCTCAGTCTCCAACCTCTGCTCTCTGCAACTGTCCTTCTGCACCTAAGTCTCCAACCTCCACTCTCTGTAACAGTGCTTTTGCACTTCAGTCTCCAACATCTACTCTCTGTAAGATCATTCTGCAAGCCTGTCTCCAAACTCTTCTCTCAGTAACAGTCCTTCATCACCCCAGTCTCCAAACTCTGCTCTCTGTAACAGGCCTTCTGCACCCCAGTCTCCAAACTCTGCTCTCTGTGTCAGTCCATCTGCACCCCAGTCTCCAACCTCTGCTCTCTGCAACGATCCTTCTGCACCCCAGCCTCATACCTGTGCTGGCTGTAATAGTCCTTCTGTAACCCAGTCTACAACATCTACTCTCTGCAACAGTTCTTGTGTACCTCAGTCTGAAATCTCTGCTCTCTGCAATAATCTTTCTGCACCCAGTCTCCAACCTCTGCTCTTAGTAACAGTCCTTCTGTACCTCAGTCTCCAAACTGTGCTCTCTGTAAGACCCGTCAGAAACCCAGTATTCAGACTCTGCTGTCTGTAACAGTCCTTCTGCATCCAGTCTCTAAACTCTGCTCTCTGTAATAGGCCTTCTGTATCCCAGTCTTCAATTCTGCTCTCTTTAAGAGGCCTTCAGAAACCCAGTCTCCAACTTCTACTCTCTGCAACGATATTCTTAACCCCAGTCTCCAACCTCTGCTCTCTACAACAGTCCTTTTGCACCCCAGTCTCCAAAATCTGCTCTCTGTAAGATCTTTCTGCACACCAGTCTCCAACCTCTGCTGGCTGTAACTGTCCTTCTTTACCGGATTCTCAAACCATTGCCCTCTCTAAAGGTCCTTCTGTACCCCAGTCTCCAACATCTGATTTCTCTATCAGTCCTTCTGCACCCCAGTCTCTAATCTCTGCTCAATGTAACAGTCTTTCTGCACCTCAGTCTTTAAACTCTGCTTTCTACAACAGTCCTTCTGCACCCAAGTCTCCAAATACTGTTCTCTACAACATTCCTTCTGCACCCCAGTCTCCAACCTGTGCTTTCTGCAATGATCCTTCTGCACCTCATTCTCCCACCTATGCTCTCTGCAAAGATCCTTCTGCACAACAGTCTTCAACCTCTGCTCTCTGAAAAGTCCTTGTGAACCCCAGTTTCCAACATCTTCTCTAGCAAAAGTTCTTCTGTACCTCAGTCTGAAAACTCTGCTCTCTGCAATAATCCATCTGCACCCCAGTCTCCAAACTCTGATCTCTGTAACAGTCCTTCTGTACCTCAGACTCCAATCTCTGCTCTATGAAGCAGTCCTTCTGCACACATGTTTCAAACATCTGCTCTCTGAAACAGTCCTTCTATACCCCAAATTCCAACCTCTGCTCTCTGCAACAGTTGATCTACAACCAAGTCTTTACACTCTGCTCGCCCCAACGATCCTTCGGCACCCCAGTCTCCAACGTCTGCTCTCTGCAACAGTCCTTCTGTACCTCAGTCTCCAACCTCATCTCTCTGTAAGACCCTTCTGAAACCCAGTCTGCCAGCTCTGCTCTCTGTAACAGTCCTTCTGCACCCCAGTCTCCAAACTCGGCTCTCTGTAACAGTCCTTCTGTACCGCCGTCTCCAACCTCTGTTCTCTGTAAGGGTCCTTATGCACCCCAGAATCCAAACTCTGCTTTATGTATCAGTCGTTTACCACCACCTTCTCCAAACTCTTCCCTCACTAACAGTCCTTCTGCAACTCAGTCTACAACCTCTGCTCTCTGAAACAGTCCTTCTGCACCACAGTATCCATCCTCTACTCTCTGCAACAGTCCTTTTGCACCCCAGTCTTCAACATCTGCTCTCTGAAAAAGGCATTCTCCACCCCAGTCTCCAACCTCTGCTCTCTGCAACAGTCCATCTGTACTGCATTCTCCAAACTATGCTTTCGGTAAGGGTACTTCTCCACCCGAGTCTCCAACCTCTGCTTTCTGTATCAGTCTTTCTGCACCCCAGTTCCCAAACTGTGCTCTGTGTAACTGTACTTCAGCACCTTAGTTTCAAACCTCTGCTCTCTGCTACACTCTTTCTGGACCCAAATTTCCAAACTCTACTCTCTGCAACAGTCCTTCTACATTGCAGTCTAAAACCTCTGTTCTCTGCAACAGTCCTTCTGCACGCCAATCTCCAACCTCTACTCTCAGAAACAGGCCTTCTGAATCTCAGTTTTCAACCTCTGCTCTCTGCAACATTCCTTCTGCACCCCAGTATCAAACCATTGCTCTCTGTAAAAGTCCGTCTTCACCCCAATCTCCAACCTCTGCTCTCTGTAATGATCCTTCTGCACCTCAGTCTCGAACCTCCACTCTCTGTAACAGTCCTTCTGAACCTCAGTCTCCAAACTCTTTTCTCTGTAAGATCCTTTTGAAACCCAGTCTCCAAAGTCTCCTCTCTGTAACAGTCCTTCTGCAACCTATTCTTTAACCTCTGCTCTCTGCTACAGTCCTTCTGAACCTCAGTCTCCAACCTCTGCTTTCTGCAACAGTCCTTCTGCAAACAAATCTCCAACATCTGCTCTCCGCAACATTCCTTCTGCAACCAAGTCTCCAAACTGTGCTATTTTAAAAGTTTTTCTGCACCCCAGTCTCCAAACTCTTCTCTCTGTAATGATCCTTCTGCACCCCAGTCTCGAACCTCTGCTCTCTGCAACAATCCTTCTGCACCTCAGTCTCCAACCTCTGCTCTCTGCAACGATCCTTCTGCACCCCAGACTCAAAATTCTGCTAGCTGCAACAGTCCTTCTGCACCCCAGTCTCCAACCTCTGCTCAATGTAACAGTCTTTCTGCACCTCAGTCTCCAACCTCTGCTTTCTGCAACAGTCCTTATGCACCCAAGTCTCCAAATACTGCTCTATACAACATTCCTTCTGCACCCCAGTCTCCAACTTATGCTTTCTGCAATGATCCTTCTGCACGTCATTCTCCAACCTCTGCTCTCTGCAAAGATCCTTCTGCACACCAGTCTTCAACCTCTGCTCTCTGCAACAGTTTTTGTGAACCCCAGTCTCAAACATCTTCTCTCTTCAAAAGTTCATCTGTCCTTCAGTGTGAAAACTCTGCTCTCTGCAATAATCAATCTGCACCCCAGTCTCCAAACTCTGATCCCTGTAACAGTCCTTCTGTACCTCAGTCTCAAATCTCTGCTCTATGAAACACTCCTTCTGCACACAAGGCTCCAACATCTGCTCTCTGAAACAGTCCTTCTACACCCCAGACTCCATCCTCTGCTCTCTGCAACAGTCCATCTACACCCCAGGCTCTATACTCTTCTCGCCCCAGCGATTCTACTGCACCCCAGTCTCCAAAGTCTGCTCTCTGCAAGAGTCCTTCTGTACCTCAGTGTCCAACCTCATCTCTCTGTAAGAACCTACTAAAACCCAGTCTTTAAACTCTTCTCTCTGTAACAGTCCTTCTGCACCCCAATCTAAAACCTCTGCTCTCTGTAACAGGCCTTGCGCACCACAGTCTCCAAACTCTTCTCTCTGTAAAAGGCCTTCTGCAACCCAGTCTCCAACCTCTACTCTCTTCAAGGATCCTTCTGGACTCCAGTCTTCAAGATCTGCTCTCTACAACAGTCCTTCTGCACCCCAGTCTCCAACCTCTATTCTCTGCAAGATCCTTCTGCACACCAGTCTCCAACCGTTGCTCACTTTAACAGTACTTCTGCAACCCAGTCTCAAAACTCTGCTCTCTGTAACAATAATTCTGCACCTCAGTCTCCAAGCTCTGCTCTCTGCAACAGTATTCTGCACCCCAGTCTCCAAACTCTGCTCTCTGTAACAGTCCTTCTGTACGGGATTCTCCAACCTCTGCTATCTGTAACGGGCCTTCTGCACCCCAGGCTCCAACATCTGCTTTCTCTATCAGTCCTTCTGCACCTCAGTCTCCAACCTCTGCTTTCTGCAACAGTCCTTCTGTACCCAAGTCTGCAACCTCTGCTCTCTGCAACATTCCTTCTGCAAGCCAGTCTCCAAACACTGCTCTATGTAATGATCCTTCTGAACCCCAATCTCTAACCTCTGCTCTCCGCAATGATCCTTCTGCACCTCAGTCTCCAAGCTCTGCTCTCTGCAAAGATCCTTTGGCACCGCAGTCTCAAACCTCTGCTCGCTGCAACAGTCCTTGTGAACTCCAGTCTCCAACATCCACTCCCTGCAACAGTTCTTCTGTACCTCAGTCTGAAAACTCTGCTCTCTGCAATAATCCATCTGCACCCCAGTCTCCAACCTCTACTCTCTGTAACAGTCCTTCTGTACCTCAGTCTCCAATCTCTGCTCTATGCAACAGTCCTTCTGCACCCAAGTCTCCAAAATCTGCTCTCTGAAACAGTCCTTCTACACCACATTTTCCATACTCTGCTCGCCCAAACGATCCTTCTGCACCCCAGTCTCCAACGTCTGCTCTCTGCAACAGTCCTTCTACACTCCAGTTTCCCACCTCTGCTCTCTGCAACAGTCCTTCTCTACCCCAGTCTCCATACTCTGCTCGACACAACGATCCGTCTGCACCCCAGTCTCCAACCTCTGTTCTCTACATCAGTTCTTCTGCACCTCAGTCTCCAACCTCTTCTCTCAGTAGCAGTCCTTCTGTACCGCAGTCTCCAACCTCTGTTCTTCGTAAGGGTCCTTATGCACCCCAGTATCCAACCTCTGATTTCTGTATAAGTCGTTTTGCACCACAGTCTCCAAACTCTGCCGTCTGTAAGAGTCCTTCTGCAACTCAGTCTGCAACCTCTGCTCTCTGCAACAGTCCTTGTGCACCCCAGTCTCCATCCTCTGCTCTCTGCAACATTCTTTCTGCACCCCAGTCTCCAACATCTGCTAAATGCAACAGTCATTCTCCACCCCAGTCTCCAAACTCTGCTCTCTGTAACAGTCCTTCTGTACTGCATTCTCGAAAACTGCTCTTTGTAAGGATACTTCTGCACCTGAATCTCCAACCTCTGCTTTCTGTTTCAGTCCTGCACCACAGTCTCCAAACTTTGCTCTCTGTAACAGTCCTTCTGAACCTCCGTCTCTATCCTTGCTCTCTGCAACAGTCCTTCTGCAACACAGTCTCCAACATCAGCTCTCTGCAACAATCTTTCTGCACCCCAGTCTCCAACGTCTGCTCTCTACAACAGTCAGTCTGCATCCCAGTCTCCAACCTCTGCTCTCTGTAAGATCCTTCTGCACCCCAGTCTTCAACCTCTGCTATCTTCAAATATTTTTCGGCACCTCAGTCGCCATCCTCTGCTCTCTGTAATGGTCCTTCTGCAACCCAGTCTCAAAACTCTGCATTCTGTATCAGTCCTTCTGCATCTCATTCTCCAACCTCAGCTCTCTTTAACAATCCTTCTGCACCTTAGTCTTCAAACTCTGATCTCTGCAATTGTCCTTCTGCAGGTCAGTCTTCAAACTCAACTCTCTGTAACAGTTATTCTGTATCTCATTCTCCAAACTCTACTCTCTGTAAGATCCTTTTGCAAACCAATCTCCAAACTCTGCTCTCTGTAACATTCCTTCTGCACCGCTTCTCCAAACTCTGCTTTCTGTAACAGGCTTTCTGCACCCCAGTCTCCATCATCTACTCTCTGGAACAGTCCATATGCACACAAGTCTCCAACCTCTGCTCTCTGCCTCAGTCATTATGCAACCCAGTCTCTAACATCTGCTCTCTACATTAGTCTTTCTGCACCTCAGTCTGAAAACTCTGCTCTCTGCCACGATCCTTTTTCCCCCCAGTCTCCAACCTGTGTTCTCTGCAACAGTCTTTCTGCACCGCAGTCTCCAAACTCTGCTCTCTGTAACAGTCCTTCTGTACCGCAGTCTCCAACCTCTCTTCTCTGTAATGGTCCTTTTGCACCCCAGTCTCCAAACTCTGCTTTCTTTATTAGTCCTTCTGAACAACAGTCTCCAAACTCTCCTCTCTGTAACAGTCTTTCTGCACCTAAGTCTTCAACCTCTGCTCTATGCAACAGTCTTTCTGCAACCCAGTCTCCAACCTCTGCTATCTGCAATAATCATTCTGCACCCTAGTCTCCAACATCTGTTTTCTGTATCAGTCCTGGACCACAGTCTCTAAAATCTGCTCTCTGTAACAGTCCTTCTGCACCTCAGTATCAAACCTCTGCTCTCTGCAACTATCCTTCTGCACCCAAGTGTCCATCGTCTGCTCTCTGCCACAGTCCTCCTGCATCTCAGACTCAAACCAATGCTCACGGTAAGATTCTTCTGCAACCCAGTCTCCAACCTCTGATCTCTTTAATGGTCCTTCTGCACCCCAGTCTCCAAACTCTGCTCTCTGTAACAATAATTCTGCACCTCAGTCTCCAACCTCTTCTCTCTGCAAAGGTTCTTCTGCACCCTAGTCTCCAACCTCTGTTCTCTGCAACAGTCGTTCTGCACCCCAGTCTTTATCCTGTGCTCTCTATAACAGTCGTTCTGTTCTGGGGTCTCCAACCTCTGCTCTCTTTATCCGTTCTTCTGCACCCCAGTCTCCAACATCTGCTTTCTCAATAAGTCCTCCTGCACCCCAGTCTCCAACCTCTGCTCTCTTTAACAGTCTTTCTGCACCTCAGTCTCCAATCTCTGTTTTCTGCAAAAGTCCTCCTGCACCCCCGTCTCCACCCTCTGCTCACTGCAACATTCCTTCTGCACCTGAGTCTCCTACCTGTGCTCTCTGTAAAAGTCTTTCTGCACCCCAGTCTCTAACCTCTGCTCTCTGCAATGATCTTTCTGCACCTCAGTCTCCAACTTCTGCTCTCTGCAACGATCCTTCTGCACGCCAGTCTCAAACATCTGCACTCTGTAACAGTCCTTCTACACCTCAGTCTCCAAACTCTGCTCTCTGCAACAGTCTATTTGCACCCCAATTTACAACATCTGTTCTCTTAAACAGTTCTTCTGCACCCCACTCTCCAACCTCTGCTCTCTGTAACAGTCCATCTGCACCTCAGTCTCCAAACTCTGCTCTCTGAAAGAATCTTCTGCAACCTAGTATCCAAACTCTGCTCTCTGTAACAGGCCTTCTGGTCCTCAGTACCAAACTCTGCTCTCTGTAACAGGTCTTCACCCCAGTGTCCAAACTCTGCTCTCTGTAAGAGTCTTTCTGCACCCCAGTCATCAACTTCTGCTCTTTGCAATGATCCTTCTGCACATCAGTCTTTAAGCTCTGCTCTCAGCAACGGTCCTTATGCACCCAAGTCTCCAAATTCTACTCTTTGTAACAGTCTTTCTGCACCCCAGTCTCAAACCTATGTTCTATGTAACAATCCTTCTGCACATTAGTTTTTATCCCCTACTCTCAGAAACAGTCCTTCTGCACCCCAGTCTCCAACCTCTGCTCTGTGAAAGATTTTTCTGCACACAAGTCTCCAACCTCTGCTCTCTGTAACAATCTTTCTGCACATTAGTCTTTATCCCCTGCTCTCAGCAATGGTCCTTATGCACCCCAGTCTTCAACTTCTGTTCTCTGCAACAGTCCTTCTGCATCACAGTCTGCATCATCTGCTCTCTGTAACAGTCCTTCTGTACTGCAGTCTCCAACCTCTGCTCTCTGTAATGTTCCTTCTGGACCCCAGTATCTCACCTCTGCTTTCGGATTCAGTCTTTCTGTACCCCAGTCTCCAACCTCTGCTCTCTGTAACATTCCTTCTGCACCTCAGTCTCCATAATCTGCTCTCAGCAATGATCCATCTGCACCCCAGTCTCCAACGTCTGCTCTGCAACAGTCTCTCTACAACCCAGTCTCCAACCTCTGCTCTCTGGAAGATCCTTCTGTACCCCAGTGTCCAAATTCTGCTCTCTGTAATATTTCTTCTCCACGCCAATCTCCAACCTCTGCTTTCTGCAACGGTCCTTCTGCACCCCAGTCTCCAACCTCTGTACTCTGCAACACTCCTTATGCTCCCCAGTCTCCAAATTCTGCTCTTTGTAACAGTCCTTCTGTACCACAGTCTCCAAACTCTGCTCTCTGTAAAGGTCCTTTTGCACGCCAGTCTGCAACCTCTGCTTTGTTTGTCCATCCATCTGAACCTGTCTCCAACCTCTTCTCTCTGCAAAAGTTCTTCTGCAAACCATTCTCCAACTTCTGCTCTCTGCAACAGTTTTTCTGAACAACAGTATCCAACATCTGCTCTCTGAAAAAGTCTGTTTGTACCCTAGTCTCCAACCTCTGCTCCCTGCAACAGTCCTTCTGTACTACAGTCTCCAACTTCTGCTCTCTGCAACGAACCTTGTGCACCCCAGTCTCCAACATCTGCTCTCTGCAAAAGTCCTTCTGCACCTCAGTCTGAAAATTTTGCTTTCTGCAACAATCCTTCTTCACCCCAGCCTTCAACATCTGCTCTCTGAAACAGTCCTTCTGCACATCAGTCTCCAACCTCTTCTCCTTGTAACAGTCGATCTACACCTCAGTCTGAAACCTCTTCTCTCTACACGATCCATCTGAATCCCAGTCTCCAACCACTGCTCTCTGTAACAGTCCTCCTGCACCTCAGTCTCCAAACTATGCTCTCTGTAAGATACTTCTGCCACCCAGTCTCCTAACTTTGCTTTCTATAAGAGTCCTTCTGCACCCCAGTCTTCAACCTCTGCTCTATTTAACAGGCCTTTTGCACCCCAGTCTCCAAACTCTTCTCTCTGCAACAATCATTCTACACCTCAGTCTTCAACATCTGCTCTCTCTATAAGTTCCTTCTGCAACCCAGTCTCCCAACTCTTCCCTCTCTAGCAGTCCTTCTGCACGCCTTCTTACAACTCTCCTCTCCATAACAGGCCTTCTGCACCCCAGTCTCCAATGTCTGTTCTCTATAACAAGAATTCTACACCCCAGTCTCCAACCACTGCTCTCTGCAACAGTCCTTCTGTGCCCCAGTCACCAACCTGTGGTCTCTGCAACAGTGCTTCTGCACCTCAGTCTTAAAATGCTGTTCTCTGCTATGATCCTTTTGCACCTCAGTCTTCAACCTCTACTTTCTGTAACAGTCATTCTGCACCTGGGTCCCCAACATCTACTCTCTGTTACATCCTTTTTCAACCCAGTCTTCAAACTCTGTGATCTGTAACAGTTCTTCTGGAGCCCTTCTCCACACTCTGCTCCCCGTAACAGGCCTTCTGCACCCCAGTCTCTAACCTCTGCTCTCTGGAACCGTCTTTTTGCACCTCAGTCTCCAACCTCTCTTCTCTGGAATGTTCCTTCTGCACCCCAGTCTCCAAATTCTGCTCTTGGCAACAGTCCTTCTTCACCCAAGTCTCCAGCCTCTGCTGTCTGCAACAGTCCTTCTACACCCCAGTCTTCAAACTCTGCTCTGTGTAACAGTCCTTCTGCACCCCAGTCTCCAACCTCTGCTCTCTGTAACAATCCTGCTTCACCCCAGTCTCCAACCTCTGCTCTCTGTAACAGTCCTTCTGCACCGTATTCTGAAACCTCTGCTTTCTGTTCCAGTCTTTATACCGCAGTCTCCAACCTCTGCTCTCTGTAACGGTCCCTCTGTACCCCAATTTCCAACCTCTGTTTCTTTAACAGTCCTTCTGCACCTCAGACACGAAACTTTGCTCTCTGTAACAGTCCTGCTGCAACTCAGTCTACATCCTCTTCTCTCTGTTACAGTCCTTCTGCACCTCAGTCTGAAACCTCTGCTCTCTGCACGATCTTTTTGCACCCCAGTCTCTAATCACTGCTCTCTGTAACATTCGTCCTGCACCACAGTCACCAATCACTGCTCTCTGTAAGATCCTTCTTCAACCCAGCCTCAAAACTCTGCTCTCTATAATAGTCCTTCTGCAACCCAGTCTCCAACCTCTGCTCTCTGTAGCAGGCCTTATGCACCCCAGTCTCCAAACTCTGCTCTCTGAAACAGTCCTTTTGCACGCCAGTCTCCAACCTCTGCTCTCTGTATCAGTCCTTCTGCACCCCAGTCTCACACCTCTGCTTTCTGTGTCATAATTCTTGACCCCAGTTTCCAAAACTTGCTCTGTATAACAATCCTTCTGCATCTCAGTCTCCAATCTCTGCTCTCTGAAACAGTCCTTCTGCACCTCAGTCTCCAACCTTTTCTTTCTGCAACATTCCTTCTGCACCCCAGTCTTCAACCTGTGCTCTCTGTAACAGTCCTTCTGCACCACAGTCTCCCACCTCTTCTCTCTGTAACGATGCTTCAGCAGCCCAGTCTCCACCTCTACTCTCTTCAAAGATTCTTCTGCAACTCAGTCTCCAACTTCTGCTCTCTTCAACCATCCTTCATCACCCCAGAATCCACCTCTGCTCTCTGTAACTGTTTTTCTGCACCTCAGTCTCCAACCTCTGCTCTCTGCAACCGTCTTTCTGCACCCCTGTCTCTAACCTCTACTCTCTGCACGATCCTTATAAACTCCAGTCTCCAACATCTGCTCTCTGCAACAGTCCTTCTGCACCCCTGTCTCCAACGTCTCCTCTCCTGAACACTCCTTCTGCACCCCAGTCTCCAACCTCTGTTCTCTGTAAGGTCCTTCTGCACCCCAGTTTCCAAACTCTGCTCTTTGTAACTTTCTTCTCCAACCCAGTCTACAACCTCTGCTTTCCTCAACGGTCCTGCTGCAATCCAGTCTACAACATCTGTTCTCTGCAACAGTCCTTCTACTTTCCAGTATCAAAACTCTGCTCTCTGTAACAGTCCTTCTGTACCGTAGTCTCCAACCTCTGCTTTCTGTAACAGTCCTTCTGCACCCCAGTCTCAAACCTCTGCTTTCTGTATAAGTCCTTCTGAAACACGGATTCCACCCTCTGCTTTCTGTAACAGTCCTTCTGCACCTTTGTCTCCAACCTCTGAACTCTGCAACTTTACTTCTGTACCCCATTCTTTAAACTCTGCTCTCTGTAACAGTACTTCTCTACTACAGTCTCCAACCTCTGCTTTCTGTAACGGTTCTTCTGAACCCCAACCTCAACCTCTGCTTTCTGTATCAGTAATTCTGCACCCCAGTCTCCAACCTTGGCTCTCTGTAACATTCTTTCTGCATTGATCTGTATAACAATCCTTCTGCTTCAACCTCTGCTCTCTGCGATAGTTCTTCTGCACTCCAGTCTCCAAACTCTGCTCTCAGCAACAGTCCTTCTGAACCCCAGTCTCCAACATCTGCACTCTGAAACAGTTCTTCTATAAACCATTCAACAACCTCTGCTCTCTGTAACAGTTTTCCTGTATGGCAGTCTCCGATCTCTGCTCTCTGCAATGGTTTTTATGCACCCCAGTCTCCAACCTCTGCTTTCTGTATCAGACCTTCTGAGCCCCAGTCTCCAAACTCTGCTCTCTGTAAAAGTTATTCTGCACTTCAGTCTCCAAATTCTGCTCTCTTCAACAGTGCTCTGCACCCAAGTCTCCAACACCTGCACCCTGCAACAGTCCTTCTTCACCTCATTCTCCCACCTCTGCAATTTGCAACAGTCCTTCTGCACCCCAGTCTCCAAACTCTTCTCTCTGTAACAATCCTTCTGCACCTCTGTCTTCACCTCTACTCTCTGCAATGGTCTTTCTGTACCTCAGTTTCCAACCTCAACTCTCTTTAACAGTCCTTCTGCACCTCAGTCTTCAACCTCTGCTCTCTGTATGATCCTTCATAAAACCCAGTCTCCAAACGCTGCCCTCTGTAACACTCGTTCTGCATCCTTTCACCAAACTCTGCTCTCTATAACAGGCCTTCTGCATCTCAGTCTCCAACCTCTGTTCTCTGTAACAGTCCTTCTGCACCCCAGTCTCAAACCTCTGCTCTCTGCAAAGATCCTTCTGCACCCCAGTCTCCAACCTCTGTAATCTCCAACAGTCCTTCTGCACCTCAGTCTAAAGACTCGGTTCTCTGCAACAATCTTTCTGCACCCCAGTCTCCAAACTCTGCTCTCTGTAAAAGTCTTGTTACAACTCAGTCTCCAAACTTTGCTCTCAGTAAGTTCCTTCTGCAACCCTCTCTCCAAACTCTGCTCACTGTAACAGTTCTTCTGCACCCCAGTCTACAACCTCTGCTCTCTGCCACAGTCCTTCTGCACCCTAGTATCCAACTTCTGTTTTCTGTAACAATCTTTCTGCACTTCAGTTTCCAAACTCTGACCCCTGCAATGGTCCTATTGCACCCCTTTCTCTAGCCTCTGCTCTCTGCAACGATCCTTCTGCACCCCAGTTTCCAACATCTGCTCTCTGCAACAGTACTTGTGTACATCAGTCTGAAAACTCTGATCTCTGCAAGGATCCTTGTGCACCACTGTCTCTAAAATCTGCTTTCTGTAACAGTCCTTCTGAAACTTAGTCTGAACCTCTGCTCTCTGTAAGAGTCCTTCTTAAACCCAATTTCCAACCTCTGCTCTCTGTAAGATCCTTCTACACCCCAGTTTCCAAACTCTGCTCTCTGTAACATTCCTTCTCCACCCCAGTCTCCAACCTCTGCTCTGTGCAACGGTCCTTCTGCTCCACAGTCTCCAACCTGTGGTCTCGGCAACAGTCCTTCTGCACCCCAGTATCCAAAATCTGCTCTGGGTATCATTTATTCTGCACCTCAGTCTCCAAACTCTGCTTTATGTAAGATTTTTCTGCAAGAAAGTCTCGAAACTCTGCTCTCTGTAACAGTCCTTATGCACCCCAGTCTGCACTCTGAAACAGTTCTTCTCCACTCGAGTCTTCAACCTCTGCTCTCTGTAACAGTCCTCCTGTATGGTAGTCTCCAAACTCTGCTGTCTGTAATGGTCCTTCTGAACCTCAGACCCAAACTTCTGCTTTATGTATCAGTCCGTATGCACCCAGTCTTCAACCTCTGCTATCTGCAACAGTCCTTCTAAACCTCAGTCTCCAAATTCTACTCTCTCCAAAAGTCCTTCTGCACCCATGTCTCAAAAACCTTCTCCCTGCAACAGTCTTTCTTCACCCCAGTTTCCAACCTCTAATATCTGAAACAGTCCTTCTGCATTCCAGTCTCCAAACTCTGCTCTTTCTACACTCCAGTCTTCAACATCTGCTCTGTGTAACAGTCCCTCTGCAACCCAGTTTCCAATCTCTGCTCTCTGCAATGATCATTCTGCATCTCAGTCTCAAAATTTGCTCTCTGTAACAGTTGTCCTGCACCTCAGTCACCTACCTCTGCTCTCTGTAAGATTCTTCTGCAACCCAGCATCAAAACTCTGCTCTCTATAACAGTCCTTCTGCAACCCAGTCTCCAAACTCTGCTCTCTGTAGCAGGCCTTCTGCACCCCAGTCTCCAAACTCTGCTCTCTGAAACAGTCCTTCTGCACGACAGTCTCCAACCTCTGCTCTTTTTATCGGTCCTTCTGGACCCCAGGCTCCCACCTAAGCATTCTGTATCATAATTCTTCAAACCAGTCTCCAACGTCTACTCTGTGTAACAGTCCTTCTTCATCTCAGTCTCCAAACTCTGCTCTCTGCAACATTCCTTCTGCACCCCAGTCTCCCAACTTTGCTTTCTGCAAAATTCCTTCTGCACCCCAGGGTTTAACCTGTTCTCTCTGTAACAGTCCTTCTGCACCCCAGTCTCCCACCTCTGCTCTCTGTAACGATCCTTCTGCAGTCCAGTCTCCAACTCTGCTCACTACAATGATTCTTCTGCAACTGTGTCTCCAACTTCTGCTGACTTCAACGATCCTTCTGCACCTCACTTTTCAAACTCTGCTCTCTGTAACAGTTTTTCTGCACCTCAGTCTCCAACCTCTGCTCTCTGCAACCGTCCTTCTGCACCTTAGTCTCCAAACTCTGCTCTCTGAAACCATCCTTCTGCACCCCAGTCTCCAACTTCTCCTCTCCTTAACACTCCTCCTGCACCCCAGTCTCCAACCTCTGTTCTCTAATAAGGTCCTTCTGCATGCCAGTTTCCAAACTCAGCTCTCTGTAACATTCCTTCTCCAACACAGTCTCCAACGTCTGCTTTCTTCAACGGTCCTGCTGCAACCCAGTGTCCAAACTCTGTTCTCTGAAACAGACCTTATGCTCCCCAATTTCCAATCTCTGCTCTCTGTAACAGTCCTTCAGTTCTGCAGTCTCCAACTTCTGCACTCTGTAATGGTCCTTCTGCAATCTAGTCTCCAACCTCTGCTTTCTGTATCAGTCCTTCTGCACCACAGTCTCCAAACTCTGCTCTCTGTTACAGTCCTTCTGCACCTCAGTCTCCAAACTCTGCTTTCTGTAAGATCCTTCTGCAACCAAGTCTCCAAACTCTGCTCTCCGTAACAATTCTTCTGCACACCTGTCTTCAACCTCTGCTCTCTGCAACAATCCTTCTTCAACCCAGTCTCCAACCTCTGCTCTCTGCAACAGTCATTCTGAACCACAGTCTCCAACATCTGCTCTCTGCAAAAGTTCTTCTGCACCTCAGTCTGAAAACTCTGCTCTCTGCAACAATCCTTGTGCACCCCAGTCTCCAAACTCTGCTTTCTGTAACAGTCCTTCTGCACCTCAGTCTCCAACTTCTTCTCTCTGCAACAGTTCTTCTGCACCCCAGTCTTTAACATCTACTCTCTGAAACAGTCCTTCTACACCTCTGTCCAAATGCAGAAGAATGAGACCTGAACTATCGCTCACCCTGCAAAAAATCAACTCAAAATTCATTAAATACCCAATCACTAGACGAGAAATTATGCAGTTTTTAGGAAACAAAAAAGTCAATACTCCAACCTACAGGCAGAGGCAATGACTTCCTCAATAGGATGACAAAGCTCAGGAGATAACACCAAAAGTTAGCTAATAGGATGGCATCAAATTAAGAAGGCTCTGCACAGCAAAGGAGACAATTAGAATATGAAGAGAGAACCTACAGAAAGGGAGAAAATCTTTATGAGGGGCACTTCTAAAAGAGGATGAATATTCAGAATATTAATAAAGAACTCAAAAAACTTAACATCAAACCCACAATTATTAAATAACCCAATTATCAAATAACCCAATTACCAAATGGGAAACCAAATGAACTAAACAGACATGTCTTAGGAAAAAATATGTGAGT
>NW_027524891.1:0-26659 GCF_052094955.1 Ictidomys tridecemlineatus
AGTCTCCAACCTAAGATCGCTGTAACAATCTTTCTGCACCTCAGTCTCCAAACTCTGCTCTCTGTAACATCCTTCTGCAACCCACTATTCAAACTATGCTCTCTCTAACAATCCTTCTACACCACAGTCTCCAAACTCTGCTTTCTGTATCAGGCCTTCTGCACCTCAGTCTCCAACCTCTGATTTCTGTATCAGTGTTCTGCACCCCAGTCTCCAAACTCTGGTCTCTGCAATGATCCTTCTGCACAGAAGTCTTCAACCTCTGTTCTCTTAAACACTTCTTCTGAACCCCAGTCTCAAAATCTGCTCTCTGTAACAGTCTTTTTGTTCCGCAGTCTCCAAACTCTGTTTTCTTTAAGGGTCTTTCTGCACCCCAGTTTCCAACCGCTGCTTTCTGTATCAGTCCTTCTGCACCACAGTCTCCAAACTCTGCTCTTTAACAGTCCTTTTGCACCTCAGTCTGCAACCTCTGCTCTCTGCAATAGTCCCAGCACCCCAGTCTCCAAACATTGCTCTCTACAACAGTCCTTTTGCACCCCAGTCGCCAACATCTGCTCTCTACAACATTTCTTCTTCACCCCAGTCTCCAACCTCTGCTCTTTGCAACAGTCCTTCTGCACCCCAGTCTCCAACCTCTTCTTTCTGTATAAGTCCTTCTGCATGCGAGTCTCCAACCTCTGTTCTACGTAACAGTCCTTCTGCACTTCAGTCTCCAAACTCTGCTCTCTGCATCAGTCCTTTGGCACTCAAATCTCCAATCTCTACTCTCTGCAACAGTCCTTCTCCACCCCAGTCTCCAAACTCTGCTCTCTGCAACAGTCCTTTTGCACCCCTATCTCAAACCTCTACTCTCTGCAACTGTCCATCTGCACACCAGTCTCAAACCTCTGCTCTGTGCAAAAGTCCTTCTGCACCACAGTCTCCAAACTTTCCTCTCTGTAACATTCCTTCTACAACCCAGTATTTATGTTTGCTCTCTGCAATGGTCTCTCCGCAGCCCAGTCTCCAACTTTGTTCTCTACGACAGTTCTTCTGTACCGCAGTTTTCAAAATCTGTTCTCCATAAGGGTCCTTCTGCACCCCAGCCTCCAAACTCTGCTTTCTGTATCAGTCCTTCTGCACTCAAGTCTCTAAACTCTGCTCTCTGTAACAATCTTTCTACACCCAAGTCTTTAGCCTCTGCACTCATCAACAGTCCTTCTGCACCTCAGTCTCCAACCTCTGCCCTCTGCAAAGGTCTTTCTGCACCACAGTCTTCAACATCTACTCTCTGTAACAGTCCTTCTGGACCTCAGTCTCCAACCTCTGCTCTCTGTAATATCTTTCTGTAAACCAGTCTCCAAACTCTGCTTTCTGTAACAGTAATTCTGAACCGAGTCTCCAAACTCTGCTCTCTGTAACAGTCCTTCCGAACCCAAGTCTCCAACCTCTGCTCTCTGAAACAGTCTTTTGACACCCCCAGTAACCATCCTCTGCTCTCTGTAACGATCCTTTTGCACCCAAGTCTCCAACATCTGTTCTCTGCAACAGTCCTTCTAAACATCATTCTGAAAACTCTGCTCTCTGCAACGATCTTTCTGGACCCCAGTCTCCAACCTCTGCTCTCTGCAACAGTCCTATTGCACCGCAGTCTCCAACCTCTGCTCTCTGTAATATCCTTCTGCACACCTGTCTCCAACCTCTGCTCTCTGTAACAGTCCTTCTATTCCGAAGTCTACAAACTCTATTCTCTGTAACGGTCCTTCTGCACCCCAGTCTACCAAGTCTGCTTTCTGTATCCATCATTCTGCACCCCATGCTTCTACATCTGCTCTCTGTAACAGTCTTTCTGTACCCCAATTTCCAACCTCTGCTCTCTACAACAGTCCTTCTGCACCCCAGTCTCCAAACACTGCACTCTGCACAGTCATTTTGCACCCCAGTCTCCAACCTCTGCTCTCTACAACAGTCCTTCTGCACCTCAGTCTCCAAACTTTGCTCTCTGTGAAATACTTCTGCACCCCAGTCTCTAACGTCTGCTCTCTGCAACAATCCTTCTGAAGCCCAGTCTCCAACGTCTACTCTCTGCAATGGTCCCTCTGCACCCCAGTCTCCAACCTTGTTCTCTACATCAGTTTTCTGTACCGCAGTCTTCAACCTCTGTTCTCTGTAAGGTTCCTTCTGCACACCATTCTCCAACCTCTGCTTTCTGTATCAGTCCTTCTGCAGCACAATCTCCAAACTCTGCTCTCTGTAACAGTCTTTCTGCACCTCAGTCTGCAACCTCTGCTTTCTGTAACCGTCCTTCTGTACTTAAGTCTCTAACCTCTGTTCTCTGTAACTGTTTTCTGCACCCCAGTCTCCAAACTCTGCTTTCGGTATCAGTCCTTCTGCACCCCGGTCTCTAAACTCTGCTTTCTTTAACAGTCCCTCTGCACCCCAGTCTCTAAAATCGGCTCTCTGGAAGAGTCCTTCTGCACCCCACTCTCCAAACTTTGCTCTCTGCAACATTTCTTCTTCACCCCAGTTTTAAAACTGTGCTCTTTGTAACTGTCCTTCTGCACCCCAATCTCCAACCTCTGCTCTGTGTAACAGTTCTTCTGTACTGCAGTCTTCAACCTCTGCTCTCTGTAACTGTCCTCTTGCACCCCAGATTCTAACCTCTGCTTTCTGTATCAGGCCTTCTACACTCAAGTCTCCAACTTCTGCTCTCTATAACAGTCCTTAAGAACCTCAGTCTTCAAATTCTGCTCTCTGCAACAGTCCTTCTGCATCCCAATCTACAACCTCTGCTCTCTGCAACAGTCCTACTACACCCAAGTCTCCAACCTCTGCTCTTCAACAGTCCTTCTGTACCTCTGTCTCCAAACTCTGCTCTCTGCATTGGTCTTTCTGCACCTCAGTCTCTAACCTCTACTCTCGGTAACAGTCTTTCTGCATCTCAAACTCAAACCTCTACTGTCTTTAAGATTCTTCTGCAACCCGATCCCCAAACTCTGGTCTCTGTAACAGTTCTACTGCACCCTTCTTCAAATTCTGCAATCTGTAACAGGCGTTCTGCACGCCAGTCTACAATCTCTACTCTCTGGAACGATCATTCTGCACCCAAGTCTCCAACCTTTTCACTCTGCAACAGACTTTCTGCACCCCAGTCTCAAAAATCAGCTGTCTGCAATAGTCCTTCTGCACCTCAGTCTGAATACTCTGCTCTCTGCAACGATCCTTCTGCACCCCAGTCTCCAAACTCTGTTGTATGTAACACTCCTTCTGCACCCCAGACTCCAACCTCTGCTCTTTGTAAAGGTCTTTCTGCACCCCAGTCTCTACACTCTGCTTTCTGTATCAGTTCTTCTGCACCACAGTTTTCAATTTCTGCTCTCTGCAACAGTCCTTCTGCACCTCAGTCTCCAACCTCTGCTCTCTTCAACAGTCCTTCTGCACCCCAGTCTCAGACCTCTGATCTTTGCAACAGTCATTCTACTCCTAAGTCTCCAACCTCTATTCTCTGCAGTGATCCTTCTTTACCCCAGTCTCCAACGTCTGCTCTCTGCATCAGTTCTTCTGCACCACAGTCTCCAAACTCTGGTCTCTAAAAGATTCTTCTGCAACCCAGTTTCCAAACTATACTCTCTGTGACTTTCTTTCTGCACCCCATTCTCCAACCTGTACTCTCTGTAACAGTCCTAATGTTCCGCCTTCTCCAAACTTTGCTCTCTGAAACTGTCCTTCTACACCTCAGGCTCCAACCTCTGTTCTCTTCAAATGTCCTTCTGCACCCCAGTCTCCAAACTCTGCTCTCTGCAACATTTCTTCTTCACCCCAGTCTCAAAACTGTGCTCTCTGTAACTGTCCTTCTGCATCCCACTCTCCAACGTCTGCTCTGTGTAACAGTCCTTCTGTACTGCAGTCTCCAACCTGTGCTCACTGTAACTGTCCTCTTGAACCCCAGACACCAACCTCTGCTTTCTGTATCAGTCCTTCTGCACTCAAGTCTCCAAACTCGGCTCACTGTAACAGCACTTATGAACTTCAGTCTTGAAATTCTGCTCTTTGCAATAGTCCTTCGGCATCCCAATCTACAACCTCTGCCCTCTGCAACAGGCCTTCTACACCCAAGTCTCCAACCTCTGCTCCTCAACAGTCCTTCTGCATCTCAGTCTCCAAACTCTGCTCTCTGCATTGGTCCTTGTGCACCCCAGTCTCCAAACTTTTCACTCTTTAACAGACCTTCTGCATCCAAATCTCCAACATCTACTCTGTGCAACGGTCTTTCGGCACCCCTTCTCTAAACTCTGCTCTCTGTAACAGGCTTTCTGCACCCCAGTCTCCAACATCTGCTCTGTGCAACGGTCCTTCTGCACCCCTTCTTCAAACTCTGCTCTCTTTAACAGGCTTTCTGCACCCCAGTCTCCAACATCTCCTCTCTGAAACAGTCCTTCTGCACACAAGTCTCCAACCTCTGCTCTCTGCAACAGGCCCTATGCACCCCAGTCTCCAACATCTTCTCTCTGAAAAAGTGCTTCTGTACCCCAGTCCCCAACCTCAGCTCTCTGAAAGATCCTTCTGCACCCAAGTCTCCAAACTCTACTCTCTGTAACAATCCTTCTGCACATCAGTCTCCAACCTCTGCTCTCAGCAACAGTCCTTATGAACACCAGTTTCCAACTTCTGTTCTCTACAACAGCCCTTCTGTACCACAGTCTTCAACATCTGCTCTCAGTAACAGTCCTTCTATACTGCAGTTTCGTATGTCTGCTCTCTGTAACGGTCCTTCTTGACCCCAGTCTCCCACCTGTGCTTTCGGTATCAGTCCTTCTGCACCCATGTCTCCAAGCTCTTCTCTCTATAACTTTTCTTCTGCACCTCAGTCTCCAAAATTTGCTCTCTGAAACAGTCCTTCTGCACCTCAGTCTTCAACAACTGCTCTCTGCAACAGTCCTTCTGAACCCCAGTCTCCAACCTCTGCTCTCTAGAACAGTCCTTCTATACCCCAGTCTCCATAATCTGCTCTCTGCAACGATCCTTCTTCACCCCAGTCTTCTACGTCTATGCTGCAACAGACTTTCTGCAACCCAGTCTCCAAATTCTGCTCTTGGTAGGATCATTCTGTACCCCAATTTCCAACATCTGCTCTCTGTAACATTCCTTTTGCACCCCAGTCTCCAACCTCTGCTCTCTGCAATGGTCCCTCTGCACCCCAGTCTCCAACCTTGTTCTCAAAAACACTTCTTCTGTACCGCAGTCTTCAATATTTGTTCTCTGTAAGGGTCTTTCTTCACCCCAGTCTCCAACCTCTGCTTTCTGTATCAGTCCTTCTTCACCACAGTCTCCAAACTCTGCTCTCTGTAAAAGTCCTTCTGCAGCTCACTCTGCAATCTCTGCTCTCTGCAACAGTTCTTGTCCACCCAAGTCTCCAAACTCTGCTCTTTGTAACAGTCCTTCTGTACTGCAGTCTTCAACCACTGCTCTCTGCAATTGTCCCTCTGCACCAGAGTATCCAACCTTGTTCTCAACAACAGTTCTTCTGTACCGCAGTCTTCAACCTCTTATCTCTGTAAGAGTCCTACTCCAACCCAGTCTCTAACCTCTGCTCTCTGTAATGGTCCTTCTGCACCCGAGTCTCCAAACTCTGTGTTATGTATCACTCATTCTGCACCCCAGTCTCCAACCTCTGCTCTCTGTAACAGTCCTTCTGTACCTAAGACTCCAACCTCTGTTCCCTGCAACAGTCCTACTGTGCCCCAATCTCCAACCTCTGCACTCTGCAACAGTCCTTATGCACCTCAGTGTCCAAACTCTTCTCTCTCTAAGATCCTTCTGAACCCCAGTCTACAAACTCTGCTTTCTGCAATGGTCCTTCTGCACCCCAGTCTTCAAATTCTGATCGCTACAATAGTTATTCTGCACCCAAGTCTAAAACTTCTGGTCTCTGTAAAAGTCCTTCTGAACTTTTTTCTCTGTAAGGGTCCTTCTGCACCACATTCTTCAACCCCTGTTTTCTGCATAAGTCTTTTTTCACTACATTTTCAAAACTCTGCTTTCTGTATCAGGCATTCTGCACCTCAGTCTGCAACCTCTGCTCTCTGCAATAGTCCATAAGCACCCCAGTCTCTAATTTCTGCTCTCTGCAACATTCCTTCTGCACCTCATTCTCCAACATCTGCTGTCTGCAACAGTCCTTCTCCAACCAAGTCTCCAAACTCTGCTCTCTGCAACAGTCCTTCTACACCCCAGTCTTCAAACAGTATCTGTTGTTTTTCACCACAGTCTCAAAACTCTTCCTTCTGTAACAGTCCTTCTGCAAGTCAGTCTGCAACCTCTGCTCTCTGCAAGAGTCCTACTGCACCCCAGTCTCAATCCTCTGCTCTCTGCAACAGTCCTTTTGCACCACAGTCTCCAAAATCTGCTCTCTATAACAGTCCTTCTGTACTGCATTCTCTAACATCTGCTCTCTGTAAGGGTACTTCTACACCCGAGTCTCCAACCTCTGCTATCTGTATCAGTCCTTCTGCACCCCAGTCTCCAACCAGTGCTCTGTGCAACTGTCCCTCTGCACCTTAGTCTCCAAACTTTGCTCTCTGCTACAGTCCTTCTAGACCCCAGTCTCCAATCTCTGCTCTCACTAACAATCCTTCTGCACCTCCATCTACAACCTCTGCTCTTTGCAATGGTCCTTCTGCACCTGAGTCTCCAACATCTACTCTCTGTTACAGTGCTTCTGCACCTCAGTCTTCAACCTCTGCTCTATGTAAGATCCTTCAGCAACCCAGTCTCCACACTCTGCTCCATGTAAAAGACCCTATGCAACCCAGTCTCCAACCTCTGCTCGCTGCAACAGTCCTTGTGCAAACCAATCTCCAACATCTGCTCTCTGCAACAGTTTTTCTGTACCTCAATCTGCAAGGATCCTTCTGCCACCCTGTCTCCGAACTCTGCTCTCTGTAACAGTCCTTGTGCACCCCAGTCTCCAACCTTTTTTCTCTGCAACGATCATTCTTCACCTCAGTCTCCAACATCTGCTCTCTGCAACAGTCCTTGTGTACGTCAGTCTGAAAATTCTGATCTCTGCAAGGATCCTTGTGCACCACAGTCTCTAAACTCTGCTTTCTGTAACAGTCTTTCTGCAACTCAGTCTTCAACCTCTGCTCTCTTTAACAGTCTTTATGAACCCCAGTCTCCAACATCTTCTCTCTGTAAGATCCTTCTACACCCCAGTTTACAAACTCTGTAGCATTCCTTCTCCACCCCAGTCTTCAACCTCTGCTCTCTGCAAGGGTCCTTCTGCACGACAGTCTCCAACCTCTGGTCTTGGCAACAGTCCTTCTGCACCCCAGTATCCAAACTCTGCTCTGGGTACATTTCTTCTGCACCTCAGTCTCCAACCTCTGCTTTATGTAAAATCTTTCTGCAACAAAGTCTCCAAACTCTGCTCCCTGCAACAATCCTTCTCCACCCCAGTCTCCAACCATTGCTCTGGGTAACATTTTTTCTGCACCTCAGTCTCCAACCTCTGATTTATGTAAGACCTTCTGCCACCCAGTCTCCAAACTCTGCTCTCTGTAACATTCTTTCTGCACCCCAGTCTCTAACCTCTGCTCTCTGTAACAGTTTTTCTATTCCACAGTCTCCAACCTCTGTTCTCTGTAACGGTCCTTCTGCACCCCAATTTCCAACCTCTGCTTTCTGTAACAGTCCTACTGCACCTCAGTCTCCAAACTCTGCTCTCTGTAATAGGCCTTCTGCAACCCAGTCTCCAACCTCTGCTCTCTTCACGAAACTTCTGCACCCCAGTCTCCAACCTCTGCTCGCTGCAACAGTCCTTGTGCAAACCAATCTCCAACATCTGCTCTCTGCAACAGTTCTTCTGTACCTCAATCTGAAAACTCTGCTTTCTGCAATAATCCTTCTGCACCCGAGTCTCCAACCTCTGCTCTCTGTAACAGTTCTTCTGTACCTCATTCTCCAACTTCTGCTCTGTATCAGTTCTGCACCCCTGTCTCCCACATCTGCTCTCTGTAACAGTCCTTCTTTACTTCAGTCTTCAACCTCTGCTTTGTGTAACAGTCCTTCTGCACCCCAGTATCCAACCTCTTCTCTCTGCAATGATCCTTCTGCATCCCAGTCTCCAACATCTGGTCTCTGCAACAGTCCTTCTGCAAACAAGTCTCCAACATCTGATCTGTGCAACAGTCCTTCTGCACCTCAGTCCCTAAACTCTGCTGTCTTCATCGATCCTTCAGCACCCCAGTCTATAAACTCTGCGCTCCGTATCAGTTCTTCTGCACCTCAGTCTCCAAACTCTGCTCTATGTAAGATCCTTCTGCAACCCAGTCTCCGAACTCTGCTCTCTCTAAGAGCCCTTCTTCACCCCAGTCTCCAAACTCTGCTCTTTGTAACAGGCCTTCTGCACCGCAGTCTCGAAACTCTGCTCTCTGTATCAGTCCTTATGCACTCCTGTCGCAAACCTCTGCTCTTTGTAACAGTCCTTCTGCATCTCAGTCTCCTACATCTGCTCTCTGTAACAGTCCTTTAGCACCCCAGATTTTAACTTCTGGTTTCTGTAACAGTCTTTGTACACCCCAGTTTCCAAGCTCTGGTATCTGAAACAGTCCTTCTGCACCCCAGTCTCCAAACTCTGCTCTCTGTAACAATCTTTCTGTGCCTCAGTCTCCAAAATCTACTCTCTGTAACAGTGCCTCTGCACCTCACTCTCCAACAACTGCTCTCTGTAAGTACCTTCTGCAACCCAGACTCCAAACTCTGCCCTCTGTATCATTTCTTCTGCACACCTTCTCCCAACTCTCCTCTCCGTAAGACACTTCTGCACCCCAGTCTCTAAAGTCTGTTCGCTATAACAATCTTTCTGCACCCCAGTCTCCAACATCTGCTCTCTGTAACAGTCCTGCTGCACCTCGGGCTACAATCTCTGCTCTCTGTAAGATCCTTCTGCAACCTTATCTAAAAACTCTGCTCTCTGTAACAGTCCTTCTTCACCTCAGTCTTCAAACTCTGTACTTGCAACACTCCTTCTGCACCCCAGTCGCCACCCTCTACTCTCTGTAACAGTCCTTCTGTACCGCAGTCTTCAAACTCTTCTCTCTGTAACGGTCTTTCTGCACCCCAGTCTCCAACCTCTGCTTTCTGTAGCAGTCCTTCTGCACCCCAGTCTAAAACCTCTGCTCTCTGTAACAGTCCTTCTGCACCTCATATCCAAACTCTGCTCTCTGCAACAGTCCTTATGCTCCCCTGTGTCCAACCTCTTCTGTCTGCAAAATTCCTTCTACACCCCAGTCTGCAACGTGTGCTGTGTGTAACAGTCCTTCTGCATCCAAGTCTCCAACTCTGCTCTATGCTATGATCCTTTTGTACCTCAGGCTTAAAACTCTGCTCTCTGCAATAGTTCCTCTGAACCCCAGTCTCTAAACTCTGTTCTGTGTAACAGTTTTTCTCCACCTCAGTCTTCAACCTCTGCTCTCTGCAAGATTCTTTCTGCACACAAGTCTCCAACATCTTCTCTCTAAACAGTCCTTCTGCACTTCAGTCTCCAAAATCTGCTCTCTGCAACAGTAATTCTGAACTCCAGTGTCCAAACTCTTCTCTCTGCAACGATCCTTCTGCACCTCAGTCTCCAAACTCTTCTCTCTTAAAGATCCTTCTGACCCCAGTTTTTAAACTCTGCTCTCTATAATATTCCTACTCCACGCCAGTCTCCAACTTCAGCTTTCTGCAACGGTCCTGCTGCACCCCAATCTCCAACCTCTGTACTCTGCAACACTCCTTATGCTCCCCAGTCTCCAAACTCTGCTCTCTCTAACAGTCCTTCTGTACCGCAGTCTCCAAACTCTGCTCTCTGTAAAGGTCCTTTTGCACGCCAGTCTCCAACCTCTGCTTTCTTTGTCCTTCCATCTGAACCTCAGTCTCCAACCTCTGCTCTCTGCAAAAGTCCTTCTGCAACCCATTCTCCAACTTCTGCTCTCTGCAACAGTGCTTCTGAACAACAGTATCCAACATCTGCTCTATGAAAAAGTCCTTTTGTACCCTAGTCTCCAACCTCTGCTCTCTGCAACAGGCTTTCAGTACTGCAGTCTCCAACTTCTGCTCCCTGATGAACCTTGTTCACCCCAGTCTCCAACATCTGCTCTCTGCAAAAGTCCTTCTGCATCTCTGTCTGAAAATTTTGCTTTCTGCAACAATCCTTCTGCACCCCAGACTTCAACATCTGCTCTCTCTAACACTCCTTATGCACTTCACTCTCCAAACTCTGCTCTATGTAAGATCCCTGTGCAACATAGTCTCCAAAATTTGCTCCCTATAACAGTCCTTATGCACCTCAGTCTCCAAACTATGCTCTGTGTAACAGTAGATCTACACCTCAGTCTGAAACCTCTTCTCTCTACATGATCTATCTAAACTCCAGTCTCCAACCACTGCTCTCTGTAACAGTCCTCCTGCACCTCAGTCTCCAAACTCCTCTCTCTGCAACAATCATTCTACACCTCAGTCTCCAACATCTGCTCTCTGTAAGATCCTTCTGCAACCCAGTCTCCCAACTCTGCCCTCTCTAACAGTCCTTCTGCACCCCTTCGCCCAACTCTCCTCTCTGTAACAGGCCTTCTGCACCCCAGTCTCCAAATTCTGTTCTCTATAACAAGACTTCTGCACCCCAGTCTCCAACCACTGCTCTCTGCAACAGTCCTTCTGCGCCCCAGTCTCCAAACTTTGGTCTCTGCAACAGTGCTTCTGCACCTCAGTCTCAAAACGCTGTTCTCTGCTAGGATTCTTTTGTACCTCAGTCTTCAACCTCTACTCTCTGTAATAGTCCTTCTGCACCTGGGTCGCCAACATCTGCTATCTGTTAGATCCTTCTTCAACCCAGTCGCCAAACTCTGTGATCTGTAACAGTCCTTCTGGAGCCCTTCTCCACACTCTGCTCTCCGTAACAGGCCTTCTGCACCCCAGTCTCTAATCTCTGCTCTCTGTAACAGTCTTTATGCACCTCAGTCTCCAAACTCTCCTCTCTGCAATGATCCTTCTGCACCGCAGTCTCCAACATCTCCTCTCCCCAACAGTCGGTCTGCACCTCAGTCTCCAGATTTTGCTCTTGGCAACAATCCTTCTTCACCCAAGTCTTCAACTTCTTCTCTTTGTATCAGTCCTTCTGAACCCCAGTCTCTAACCTCTGCTCTCTGTAACAATCTTTCTGCACCCCAGTCTCCAACGTCTGCTCTCTGTAA
This sequence comes from Ictidomys tridecemlineatus, assembly GCF_052094955.1. NCBI lineage: Eukaryota > Metazoa > Chordata > Mammalia > Rodentia > Sciuridae > Ictidomys > Ictidomys tridecemlineatus. Next base: position 11,214 of record NW_027524891.1, read on the forward strand.
CAGTTTTTCTGCACTGTATTCTGAAATCTCTGCTCTCTTTTACAGTCTTTGTATACTGCAGTCTCCACACTCTGCTCTCCGTAATGGTCCCTCTGTACCCCAATTTCCAACCTCTGTTTCTGTAACAGTCCTTCTGCACCTCAGTCACCAAACTCTGCTCTCTGTAACAGTCCTGCTGCAACTCAGTCACCAACCTCTTCTCTCTGTTACAGTCATTCTGCACCTCAGTATGAATCCTCTGCTCTCTGCACGATCCTTCTGCACCCCAGTCTCTAATCACTGCTCTCTGTAACATTCGTCCTACACCATAGTCACCAACCACTGCTCTCTGTAAGATCCCTCTTCAACCCAGCTTAAAAACTCTGCTCTCTATGACAGTCCTTCTGCAACCCAGTCTCCAACCTCTGCTCTCTGTTGCAGGCCTTATGCACCCCAGTATTCAAACTCTGCTCTCTGAAACAGTCCTTCTGCAGGCCAGTCTGCAACCTCTGCTCTCTGTATCAGTCCTTCTGCACCCCAGTCTCACACCTCTGCTTTCTGTATCATAATTCTTCACCCCAGTTTCAAACAATTGCTCTGTATAACAATTTTTCTGCATCTCAGTCTCCTACCTCTGCTCTCTGAAACAGTCCTTCTGCACCCCAGTCTCAAAACTCTTCTTTCTGCAACATTCCTTCTGCACCCCAGTCTTCAACCTGTGCTCTTTTAACAGTCCTTCTGCATCGCAGTCTCCCACTTCTTCTCTCTGTAATGATCCCTCTGCAGCCCATTCTTCACCTCTGCTCTCTTCAACGATTCTTCTGCAACTCAGTCTCCAACTTCTGCTCTCTTCAACAATCTTTCTGCACCCCAGACTCCACTTCTGCTTTCTGTAACTGTTTTTCTGCACCCCTGTCTCAAACCTCTGCTCTCTGCAACCGTCCTTCTGCACCCCTGTCTACAACCTCTGCTCTCTGCAACAGTCATTATGCACCCCAGTCGCCAACGTCTCCTCTCCTTAACACTCCTTCTGCACCCCAGTCTCCAAACTCTGTTCTCTGTAAGGTTCTTCTGCACTGCAGTTTCCAAACTCTGTTGTCTGTAACATTCTTCTCCAACCCAGTCTACAACGTCTGCTTTCCTCAACGGTCCTGCTGAAACCCAGTCTACACATCTGTTCTCTGCAACAGTCCTTCTACTTTCCAGTCTCAAACCAGTTCTCTCTGTAACAGTCCTTCTGTACCTCAGTCTCCAAACTCTTCTCTCTTTAACGGTCCTTCTGCACCCCAGTCTCAAACCTCTGCTTTCTGTATAAGTCCTTCTGAACCACGGATTCCAACCTCTACTTTCTGTAACAGTCCTTCTACACCTTTGTCTCCAACCTCTGAACTCTTCAACATTACTTCTGCACCCCATTCTCTAACCTCTTCTCTCTGTAACAGTCCTTCTGCACCCCATTCTCTAACCTCTGCTCTCTGCAACAGTCCTTCTGTACTACAGTCTCTAACCTCTGCTCTCTGTAACGGTTTTTCTCCATCCCAGTATCAACCTCTGCTTTCTGTATCAGTAATTCTACACCCCAGTCTCCAACCTTTGCTCTCTGTAACATTCTTTCTGCACCTCAGTCTCCAACCTCTGCTCTCTGCGATAGTTCTTCTGAACCCCAGTCTCCAAACTCTTCTCTCAGCAACAGTTCTTCTGAACCCCAGTCTCCAAGATCTGCACTCTGAAACAGTTCTTCTATAAACCATTCTCCAACCTCTGCTCTCTGTAACAGTTTCCTGTATGGCAGTCTCCGAACTCTGCTCTCTGCAATGGTCCTTCTTCACCCCAGTCTCCAACCTCTGCTTTCTGTATCAGTCCTTCTGAACCCCAGTCCCCAAACTCTGCTCTCTGTAACAGTTATTCTGCACCTCAGTCTCCAAATTCTGCTCTCTTCAACAGTCCTCTGCACCCAAGTCTCCAACACCTGAACCCTGCAACAGTCCTTCTTCACCTCATTCTCCCAGCTCTGCGATTTGACACAATCCTTCTGCACCACAGTCTCCAAACTTCACTCTCTGTAACAGTCCTTATGCACCTCACTCTCCAACCTCTGCTCTGTGTAAGATCCTTCTGCAACCCAGTCTCCAAACTCTGCCCTCTGTAACAGTCGTTCTGCATCCTTTCACCAAACTCTGCTCTCTATAACAGGCCTTCTGCACCACAATCTCCGACCTCTGTTCTCTGTAACAGACCTTCTGCACATCCGTCTCAAATCTCTGCTCTCTGCAAGGATCCTTCTGCACCCCAGTCTCCAACCTCTGTAATCTCCAACAGTCCTTCTGCACCTCAGTCTGAATACTCGGTTCTCTGAAACGATCCTTCTGCACCCCAGTCTCAAAACTCTGCTCTCTGTAACAGTCTTGTTCCACCTCAGTCTCCAACCTCTGCTCTCAGTAAGATCCTTCTGCAACTCTGTTTTCAAACTCTGCTTTCTGTAACAGTCCTTCTGCACCCCAGTCTCCATCGTCTGCTCTCTGCCACAGTCTTTCTAAACCCCAGTTTCCAACCTCTGCTCTCTGCAACAGTCCTTCTGAACCCCAGTATTCAACTTCTGTTCTCTGTAACAATCTTTCTGCACCTCAGTTCCCAAACTCTGACCTCTGCAATGGTCCTATTGCACCCCAGTCTCTAGCCTCTGCTCTCTGCAACGATCCTTCTGCATTCCAGTCCCCAACATCTGCTCTCTGCAACAGTCCTTGTGTACATCATTCTGAAAACTCTTAACTCTGCAAGGATCCTTGTGCACCACAGTCTCTGATCTCTGCTTTCTGTAACCGTCTTTCTGCACCTCAGTCTCCAACCTCTGCTCTCTGTAAGATCCTTCTGCAACCCAGTCTCCAAACTCTGCCCTCTGTAACAGTCGTTCTGCATCCTTTCACCAAACTCTGCTCTCTATAACAGGCATTCTGCACCGCAGTCTCCAACCTCTGTTCTCTGTAACAGTCTTTCTGCACCCAAGTCTCAAACCTCTGCTCTCTGCAAAGATTCTTCTGCACCCGAGTCTCCAACCTCTGTAATCTCCAACAGTCCTTCTGCACCTCAGTCTGAAAACTCGGTTCTCTGCAAGGATCCTCCTGCACCCCAGTCTCCAAACTCTGCTCTCTATAACAGTCTTATTCCACCTCAGTCTCCAACCTCTGCTCTGAGTAAATCCTTCTGAAACCCTGTCTCTGCTCTCTGTAACAGTCCTTCTGCACCCCAGTCTCCAACCTTTTTTCTCTGCAACGATCATTCTTCACCTCAGTCTCCAACATCTGCTCTCTGCAACAGTCCTTGTGTACATCAGTCTGAAAACTCTGATCTCTGCAAGGATCCTTGTGCACCACAGTCTCTATACTCTGCTTTCTGTAACAGTCTTTCTGCAACTCAGTCTTCAACCTCTGCTCTCTGTAACAGTGTTTATGAACCCCAGTCTCCATCTTCTTCTCTCTGTAAGATCCTTCTACACCCCAGTTTACAAACTCTGCTCTCTGTAGCATTCCTTCTCCACCCCAGTCTTCAACCTCTGCTCTCTGCAAGGGTCCATCTTCACGACAGTCTCCAACCTCTGGTCTTGGCAACAGTCCTTCTGCACCCCAGTATCCAAACTCTGCTCTGGGTACATTTCTTCTGAACCTCAGTCTTCAACCTCTGCTTTATGTAAAATCTTTCTGCAACAAAGTCTCCAAACTCTGCTCCCTGCAAAAATCCTTCTGAACCCCAGTCTCCAACCATTGCTCTGGGTAAAATTTTTTCTGCACCTCAGTCTCCAACCTCTGCTTTATGTAAGACCTTCTGCCACCCAGTAACCAAACTCTGCTCTCTGTAACATTCCTTCTGCACCCCAGTCTCTAACCTCTGCTCTCTGTAACAGTTTTTCTATTCCGCAGTCTCCAACCTCTGGTCTCTGTAATGGTCCTTCTGCACCCCAATTTCGAACCTCTGCTTTCTGTAACAGTCCTACTGCACCTCAGTCTCCAAACTCTGCTCTCTGTAACAGTGCTTCTACACCTCAGTCTCCAACCTCTGTTCTCTGTAACAGTCCTACTAAACCTCAGACTGACACCTCTGCTCTGTTCAAGAAACTTCTGCAACCCAGTCTCCAAACACTGCTCTCTTTAACAGTCCACCTGCACCTCAGTCTCCAACCTCTGCTCTCTGTAAGAACCTTCAGCAACCCAGTCTCCAAACTCTGCTCTCTATACCTGTCCTTCTGCACCCCAGTCTCCCACCTCTTCTCTCTGTAAAAGGCCTTCTGCAGGCCAGTCTCCAAACTCTTCGCTCTGTAGCAGGCCTTCTGCACCCCAGTCTCCAAAATCTGCTCACTGCAACGATTCTTCTGCAACCAGTCTCCAACCTGGCTCTCTGCAACAATTCTTCTCCACCCCAGAGTCCAACATCTTGTCTCTGCAACAGTCCTTCTGCACCCCAGTCTTCAAACTCTGCTCTTTGTAACAGTCCTTCTGCACCCCAGTCTCCAACTTCTGCTCTCTCTAAGAGTCCTTCTGCACCTCAGTCTCCAACCTCTGTTCTCTGCAACATTCCTTCTGAAGCCCAGTCTCCATCCTCTGCTCTGTGCAACAGTCCTTCTTCACCCCAGTCACAAACCTCTGCTCCCTGCAACAGTCCTTCTGCACCACAGTCTCCAAACTCTGCTCTCTGTAACAGTCCTTCTGCACCCCAGTCTTCTAACTCTGCTCTTTGTAACAGTCCTTCTGCACCTCAGTCTCCAACCTGTGCTCTGTGTAACAGTCCTTCTGCACCCCAGTTTCTAAAATCTGCCCTCTTGAACGATTCTTCCGGAACCCAGACTCCAATATCTGCTCTTTGCAACAGTCCTTCTGCACCCCAGTCTCCAAACTCTTCTCTCTGCAATGATCCTACGGCAACCCATTCTCCAACTCTGATCTCTGCAACAGTTTTTCTGAAACTCACTCTCCAAATTCTGCTCTCCATTAGATCCTTCTGCATTCCTTTCTCCAAGCTTGGCTTAATTCAACCATCCTTCTACACCCCAGTGTCCAACCTCTGCTCTATGTAACAGAATTTTGCACCTCAGTCTCCAACCTCTGCTCTCTGCAACAGTCCTTCTGCACCCCAGTCTCCAACTTCTGCTCTCTCTAAGAGTCCTTCTGCACCTTAGTCTCTAACCTCTGCTCTCTGCAACATTCCTTCTGAAGCCCAGTCTCCATCCTCTGCTCTGTGCAACAGTCCTTCTTCACCCCAGTCACAAACCTCTGCTCCCTGCAACAGTCCTTCTGCACCCCAGTCTCCAAACTCTGCTCTCTGTAGGATCCTTTTAAAACCCAGTCACAAACCTCTGCTCTCTGTATCTATCCTTCTGCACCTCAGTCTCCAAAGTCTTTTCTCTGTAACAGTCTATCTGCACCTCAGTCTGAGAACTCTGTTCTCTGCACGATCATTCTGCACCCCAGTCTCCAAGCACTGCTCTCTGTAACAGTTCACCTGCACCTCAGTCTCCAACTTCTGATCTCTGTAAGATCCTTCTGGAACTCAGTCTCCAAACTCTGCTCTCTATATCAGTCCTTCTGCACTCCAGTCTTCAAACTCTCCTCTCTGTAACAGGCCTTCTGCACGCCAGTCTCCAAACTCTGCTCTCTGTAGCAGGCCTTCTGCACCCCAGTCTCCAACCTCTGCTCTCTGCAATGATCCTACTGCACCACAGTCTTCAACCTCTGATTTCTGAAACAGTTGTTCTGCAAGTCAGTCTCCAACTTCTGCTCTCTGTAAGATCCTATTGCACACCTGACTCCAAGCTCTGTTTATTGCAACTATCATTCTGCACCCCAGTGTCCAACCTCTGCTCTATGTAACAAAATTTTGCACCTCAGTCTCCAACCTCTGCTCTCTGCAACAGTCCTTCTGCAGCCCAGTCTCCATCCTCTGCTCTCTGCAACAGTCCTTCTGCACCCCAGTCTCCAACCTCTGCTCTCTGCAACAGTCCTTCTGTACCCCAGTCTTCAAACTCTGCTCTCTGTAACAATTGTTCTGCACATCGTTCTCCAAACTCTGTTCTCTGCAACGGTCCTTCTGCACCTCAGTCTCCAACCTCTACTGTCTTTAACAGTCCTTCTGCACTTCACTCTCCAACCTCTGCTCTCTGTAGATCTTTCTAAAACCCAGTCTCAAACCTCTGCTCTCTGTATCTATTATTCTGCACCTCAGTCTCCAAACTCTGCTCTCTGTTACAGTTTTTCTGTACCACAGTCTTCAAACTCTGGTCTCTGTTACAGTCATTCTTCACCCCAATTTCCAACCACTTCTTTCTATAACAGTCCTTCTGCACCTCAGTCTCCAAACTCTGCTCTCTGTAACAGTCCTTCTACACCTCAGTCTCAATCCTCTGCTCTCTGTAACAGTCCTTCTGCACCTCAGTCTGACACCTCTGCTCTCTGCACGATCCTTCTGTACCCCAGTCTCCAAAAAACGCTCTCTGTAACAGTCCACCCACACGTAATCTCCAAACTCTGCTCTCTGTAAGATTCTTCAGCAACCCAGTTTCCAAACTCTGCTCTCTATAACAGGCCTTCTGCACCCCAGTCTTCAAACTCTCCTCTCTATAACAGGTTTTCTGCACGCCAGTCTCCAAACTCTTCTCCCTTAAGCAGGCCTTCTGCACCCCAGTCTCCAAAATCTACACTGTGCAACGAGCCTTCTGCACCCCAGTCTGCAAACTCTGCTCTCTGCAATGATCCTACAGCACCCCAGTCTACTACCTCTGATCTCCCCAAAAGTCCTTCTGCACCTCAGTCTCCAAATTCTGCTCTCTGTAAGATCCATCTTCACCCCAGTATCCAACCTCTGTTCTCTGCAAGAGTCCTTCTGCATCCAAGCTCCAACCTCTGCTCTCTGTAACAGCACTTCCGCGCCTCAGTCTCCTACCTCTGCTCTCTGCAACAGTCTTTCTGCACGCCAGGCTCTAACATCTGCTCTCTGCCACAGTCATTTTGCACCTGAGTCTGAAAACTCTGCTCTGTGCAACGACCCTTCTGCACCCCATTCTCCTACCTCTGCTCTCTGTAACAGTCCATCTGCACCTCAGTCTCCCAACTCTGCCCTCTGTTTGATCCTTCTGCAACCCAGTCTTTAAACTCTGCACTCTGTAACAGTCCTTCTGCACAACAGTCTCAAACTTCTGCTCTCTGTAACAGGCCTTCTGCAACCCAGTCTCCAACCTCTTCTCTCTGCAACGATTCATCTCCACCCTAGTCTCCAACATATGCTCTCTGCAACAGTCATTTTTCATCCCAGTCTCCAAACTCTGCTCTCTGTAAGATCCATCTGAACCCCAGTCTCCAACCTCTGCTCTCTGTAACAGTTCTTCTGCACCCCAGTCTTAAAATTCTGCTCTGTGTAGCAGTCCTTCTGTACTGCAGTCTCCAACCTCTCTTCTCTGTAATGGTCCTTCTGCACCCCAGTCTCCAAACTCTGCTCTCTAGACAGTCCTTCTGCACCTCATTCTCCAACCTATTCTCTCTGCAACACTCTTTCTGCTCCCCAGACTCCGAGATCTGCTCTCTGTAAAAGTCCTTCTGTACTGCAGTGTCCAAACTCTGCTCTCTGTTTCGGTTCTTCAACACCTCTGTCTCCAAACCCTGCTTTCTGTATCAGCCTGTCTGAACCCTAGTCTCCAACCTCTGTTCTCTGTATCCATTCTTCTGCACCTCCGTCTCCAACTTATGCTCTCTGTAAGAGTCCTTCTGTATCCCAGTCTCCAACCTCTGCTCTCGGTAACAGTCCTAAACCGCAGTCTCCAAACTCTGCTCTCTTTAACGGTCCTTCTGCACGCCAATTTTTAATCTCTGCTTCTTGTAAAAGTCCTTCTACACCTCAGACTGAAACCTCTGCTCTCTGCAATGATTCTACTGCACCCCAGTCTCCAACCTCTGACCTCTGCAACAGTCCTTCTGCACCTCAGTCTCCAAATTCTGCTCTCTGTAAGATCCTTCTGCATCCCTGTCTCCAAGATCTGCTATTTGCAACGATCCTTCTGCACCCCAATCTCCAAATTCTGTTCTATGTAAAAAAACTTCTGGACCTCAGTCTCCAAACTCTTCTCTCTTCAAAAGTCCTTTTGCACCCCAGTCTCTAAATTCTGCTCTCTATAACAGTCCTTCTGTACTGCATTCTCCAACCTCTACTCTCTGTAACGTTCTTTCTGCACCCGATACTAGAGTCTCTGCTTTCTGTATCTGTCCTTGTGCACCCCAGTCTCTAACTTATGCTCTAAGTGTCCTTCTGCACCTTAGTCTCAAAACTCTACTCTCTGCAACAGTCCTTATGCACCCCAGTCTGCAACTCTGCTCTCTTCAACAGTCCTTCTGCACTTCAGGCTCCAACCTCTGCTCTCTGCAACAGTCCTTCTGCACCCCAGTCTCCAAACTCTGCTCTCTGTAATAATCCTTCTTAACCTCAGTCTGCAAACTCTGTTCTCCGCAACAGTCATTCTGCACCTCAGTCTCCAACCTATACTCTATGTAACAGTACTTCTGCACTTCAGTCTCAAACCTCTGCTCTCTGTGGGATCCTTCACCAACCCAGTCTCCCAACTCTGCTCTCTGTAACATTCCTTCTGCACACCAGTCTTCAGTCTCTTCTCTCTGCAACGATCATTCTTAAACCCAGACTCCAACCTCTGCTCTCTGCAACAGTCCTTATACACTTCAGTCTCCAACAACTGGTCTCTGCAACAGTCCTTCTGCACCACAGTCTGAAAACTCTGCTGTCTGAAACAAACCTCCTGAAACTCAGTCTCCTACCTCTGCTCTCTGTTAAAATCTTTCTACACCTCAGTCTCCGACATCTGCTCTCTGTAAGATCAATCTGAACCCCATTCTCCAACATCTGCTCTCTGTAACAGTCCTTTTGCACCTCAGTCTCCAACCTTTGCTCTCTGCAACATTCTTCTGCATCCCAGTTTGCAAACTCTGCTCTCTGCAACGATCTTTCTGGACCCCAGTCTCCAATGTCTGCTCTCTGCAACAGTCCTTCTGCACCACAGTCTCCAACCTCTTCTCTCTGTAAGATCTTTCTGCACTCCAGTTTCCAAATTCTGCTCTTTCTAACATTCCTTCTCTACCCTAGTCACCAACGTCGGCTTTCTGCAAGGGTCCTGCGGCAACCCAGTTACCAAAATCTATCCTCTGCAACAGTCCTTCTGCTCCCCAGTTACCAATATCTGCTCTCTGTAACAGTCTTTCTGTACCGCATTCACCAAACTCTGCTCTTTGTAACAGTCCTTCTGCACCCCAGTCTCAAAACTCTGCTTTCTGTATCAGTCCTTCTGAACCCCAGTCTCCAACCTCTGCTCTCTGTGTCTATTCTTCTTCACCTCAGTCTCCAACCTGTGCTTTCTGTAACAGTCCTTCTGAACCCAAGTATCCCACCTCTGCTCTCTGTAACAGTCCTTCTATACGGTAGTCTCCAACCTCTACTCCCTGTAAAAGTCCTTCTGCACCCCAATTTACAACCTCTGCTTTCTATAACAGTCCTACTGCACCTCAGTCTGAAACTTCTGCTCTCCACGATCTTTCTGCACCCCAGTCTCCAACCACTGCTTTCTGTAACAGTCCAACAGCACCTTAGTCTCCAACCTCTGCTATCTGTAAGATCCTTCAGCAACCCAGTCTGCTCTCTTTACCAGTCCTTCTGCACCCCAGTCTCCTAACTCTGCTATCTGTAACAGTCCATCTACACCTCAGTCTCCAACCTCTTCTCTCTTTAACAGTTCGTCTGCACCTCAGTCTCCAAATTTTGCTCTCTATAAGATCCTTCTGAACTGCTGTCTCCAACCTCTGCTCTCTGTAACAGTATTTCTGCATGCCAGTCTCCGACCTCTGCTCTCCGCAACAGTTCTTCTCCACCACAGTCTAAAACATCTGCTCTCTGCAACAGTTCTTCGGCAATCTAGTTAACAACATCAGCTCTCTTTTACAGTCCTTCTGCACCCCAGTCTCCAACCTCTGCTCTCTGTAACAGTCCTCCTGTACTGCAGAAGCCAACCTCTGCTCTCTGTAACGGTCTATCTGCACCCCAGACTCCAATCTCTGATTTCTGTATCAGTCCTTCTGCACCCCAGTCTCCAACCTCTGCTCTCTATAACAGTCCTTATGCACCTAGTCTCCAAATTCCGATATCTGCAACAGTCTTTCTGCACCCCAGTCTCCAACCTCTGCTCTCTGTAACAATCCTTGTGCAACTCAGTCTCAAAACTCTGTTACTTCTGCACCTCAGTCTCCAACATCTACTCTCTGTATCAGTCTTTCTGCACCTGATTCTTCAACCTATGCTCTCTGTAGGTTCCTTCTTCAACCCAGTCTCCAAACTCTTCTCTCTGTAACAATCTTTCTGCACACAAGTTGCCAACCTCTGCTCTCTGCACCGATCCTTCTTCACCTCAGTCTCCTACCTCTGCTCTCTGCAACAGTCCTTCTGCACACCAGGTTCCAACATCTGCTCTCTGAAACAGTCCTTCAGCAACTCAGTCTAAAAACTCTTCTCTCTGCAACGATCCTTCTGCACCTCAGTCTACTACCTCTGCTCTCTGTAAGACCCTTCTGTAACCCAGTCTCCAAACTCTTCTCTCTGTAACAGTCTTTCTGCAGAATAGTTTCCAACCTCCGCTCTCTGTAACAGGATTTTTGCAACCCAGTCTCAAATCTGCTCTCTGTAACAGGCCTTCAGAACCCCAGTCTCCAACCTCTTCTCTCTGTAATGATTTTTCTCAACCCCAGCCTACAACCTCTGCTCTCAGCAACAGTCCTTCTGCACCCTCGTCTCCAACCTCTGCTCTCTGCAAGATTCTTATGCACTCCAGTCTCCAACCTCTTCTCTCTGCAACAATTCTTTTCCATCCCAGTCGCCAACATCTGCTCTCTTCAACTTTTCTTTTGCACGCCTGTCTCCAAACTCTGCTCTCTGTAAAATCCATCTGAACCTCAGTCTCCAACCTCTGCTCTCTGTAACCGTCCTTCTGCAAACCAGTCTCCAAACTCTGCTCTCTGTAACTGTCCTTCTGCACCTCAGTCTCGAAACTCTGCTCTCTGTAACAGTCCATCTGCACCTCAGTCTCTAAAATCTGCTTGCTGCAACGATCCTTCTGGACCCCACTCTCCAACTTCTGCTCTGTGCAACAGTCCTTTGCACCACAGTCTCCAGACTCTGCTCTCTGTAAGATCCTTCTGAACTCCAGTTTCCAAACTCTGGTCTCTGTAACATTCCTTCTCAACCCCAGTCTCCAACTTCTATCCTCTGCAACAGTCCTGCTGCTCCCCAGTCTCCGAGATTTGCTATGTGTAACAGTCCTTCTGTACGGCAGTCTCCAAACTCTGCTGTCTTTAACGGTCCTTCTACACCCCAATTTTCAACCTCTGCTTTCTGTAACAGTCTTTCTGCACCTCAGTCTTCAACCTGTGCTCTCTGTAACATTCCTTCTGCACCCCAGTCTCCAACATCTTCTCTCTGCATTGGTACAGTACTTAAACCCAGTCTCCAACCTTGTTCTCTACAACAGTTCTTCTGTACTGCAGTCTTCAACCTCTGTTCTCTGTAAGGGACCATTTGCAACCCAGTCTCCCACCTCTACTTTCTATATCAGTCCTTCTGCACCACAGTCTCCAAACTCTGCTCTCTGTAACCGTCATTCTGCAACTCACTCTGCAACCTGTGCTCTCTGAAACACTGCTTCTGCAACCAGTCTTCAAACTCTGCTCTCTGCAAGAGTCCTTCTGCACTCCAGTCTCCATCCTCTGCTCTCTGCAACAGTCCTTCTGCACCACAGTCTCCAACTTCTGCTCTCTGCAACAGTTCTTCTGCACCCCAGTCTCCAATATCTACTCTCTGAAACAGTTCTTCTCCACCCCAGTCTCCAACTTCTGCTCTCTGTAAGGGGCCTTCTGCACCCCAGTCTCGAAACTCTGCTTTATATATCAGTTCTTCTGCACCCCAGTCTCCAACATGTGCTCTCTGTAACAGTCTTTCTGCACCTCAGACTCCAACCTCTGCTCTCTACTACAGTCCTTCAGTGCCTCAATCTTCAACCTCTTCTCTCTGCCACAGTCCTTCTGCACGTCAGTGTCAAAACTCTGCTCTCTGTAAGATCCTTCTGAAACCCAGTCTCAAATCTCTACTTTCTGCAATGGTCCTTCTGTAAACCAGTCTCCAAATTCTGTTCTCTACAACAGTCATTCTGAACCCCAGTCTCCAACGTCTGCTCTCTGTAAGAGTCTTTCAGTCTCCAACCTCTGTTCTCTGTAAGGGCCTTTCTACACCCCAGTCTTAAACCTCTTCTTTCTGTATCAGTCCTTCTACACTGCAGTCTCTAAACACTGCTCTCTCCAACGATCCTTCTGCACCTTAGTCTCCAACCTCTGCTCTCTCTAACAGTCCATCTGTATCTCATTCTCCAACCTCTGCTCTCAGTAAGATTCTTTTGCAACGCAGTCTCCAAACTCTGATCTTTGTAACTGTCCTTCTGCACCCCAGTTTCCAAGAACTGCTCTCTGTAACAGGCCTTCTTTACCCCAGTCTCCAACCTCTTCTGTATTTAACAGGCCTTTTGCACCCAGACTCCATACTCTTCTCTCTTCAATGATTCTTCTCCACCCCAATTTCCAACCTCTGCTTTCTGTAACAGTCCTTCTCACCTCAGTCTCCAACCTGTGCTCTCTGTAACATTCCTTCTGCACCCAAGTCTCCAAACTCTGCTCTCTACATTGGTACCACTTAACCCCAGTCTCACACCTTGTTCTCTACAACAGTTCTTCTTTACTGCAGTCTCCAACCTCTGTTCTCTTTAAGGGACCTTTCTCAACCCAGTCTCCCACCTCTACTTTCTATATCATTCCTTCTGCACCATAGTCTCCAAACTCTGCTCTCTGTAACCGTCATTCTGCACCTCACTCTGCAACCTCTACTCTCTGAAACAGTCCTTCTGCAACCAGTCTTCAAACTCTGCACTCTGCAAGAGTCCTTCTGCACCCCAGTCTCCATCCTCTGCTCTCTGCCACAGTCAATCTCAACCCCAGTCTCCAACCTCTGCTGTCTGTAAGGGGCCTTCTGCACCCTAGTCTCGAAACTCTGCTTTATGTATCAGTTTTTCTGCACTCCAGTCTTCAAACTCTGCTCTCTGTAACACTCCTCTGTACCTCAGTCTCAAAATTCTGCTATCTGTAATGGTCCTTCTGCACCTCATTCTCCAACATCTGCTCTCTGCAACACTCCTTCTGAACCCCAGTCTCCTAACTTTGCTCTCTGCAACAGTTTTTCTCTGCACCTCAGTCTTTAACCTGTGCTCTCTGTAAAAGTCCTTCTGCACCCCAGTCTTCAACCTGTGCTCTCAGAAAAAGTTCTTCTGCACCACAGTCTCCAACCTCTGCTCTCTCTAACAATCCTTCTGAACCCAAGTCTCTAAACTCTGCTCTCTGCAACGATCCTTCTTCACCCCAGTCTCCAAAGTCTGTTCTCTGTAAAAGTCCTTCTGCACCCCAGTCTTCAACCTGTGCTCTCAGTAAAAGTGTTTATAAACCCTAATGTCCAACCTCTGATCTCTGTAACAGTCCTACTACACCCCATTCTCCATACTCTGCTCACCCCAAGGATACCTCTGCACACCAGTCTCCATCCTCTGCTCTCTGCAACTTTCTTTTTTTACCCCAGTCTCAAGTATCTGCTCTCTGCAACAGTCCTTATTCACCCCAGTCTCCAAAATCTGCTCTCTGTAACACTCCTTCTGGACCCCAATCTCCAACCTCTACTCTCTGCAACAGTCCTTCTACACCCCAGTCTAAAACCTCTGCTCTAAGCAAAAGATTTTTTGCACCCCAGTCTCCAAACTCTACTCTCTGTAAGTATCCTCCTGCACCTCAGTCTCAAACCTCTGCTCTTTGCAAGGGTCCTTCTGCACCTCAGTCTCCAAACTCTGCTCTCTGTAAGATCCTTCTGCACCCCAGTCTCCAACTCTGCTTTGTAAGAGGCCTTCTGAACCCCAGTCTCCAACCTCTTCTCTTTGTATTAGTCCATCTGCACCCCAGTCTCCAAACTCTGCTCTCTGCAAAGATCCTTATGCACCCCAGTCTCCAACCTCTGCAACAGTCCTTGTGCAACCCAGTCTCCAAACTCTGCTCTCTGCAACAGTTCTTCTGTATTTCAATTTCCAATCTCTGCTCTATGCAACAATCCTTCTGTGCACAAGTCTCTAACATCTGCTCTCTTAAACATTCCTTCTACACCCCAGACTCCAACCTCTGCTCTCTGAAACAATCTTTCTGTACCTCTGTCTCCTACCTCTGCTCTGTGTTAGACCCTTCTGAATCCCAGTCTGCAAACTCTACTCTTTGTAACAGACCTTCTGCACCCCAGTCTCCAACATCTCCTCTCTGTAACAAGCCTTCTGCATCCCAGCCTCCAACCTCTGCTCTCCGTAAGAGGCCTTCTGCACCCCAGTCTCCAACCTGTACTCTCTGCAACAGTTTTTCTGCACCCCAGTTTCCTACCTATGCTCTCTGTAAGATCCTTCTGCACACCAGTCTCCAACCCCTGCTCACTGTAACAGTTTTTCTGCACCCCAGTCTCCTACCTCTGCTCTCTGCAACGGTCCTTCTGCATCCCAGTCTCCAAACAGTGTTTTCTGCAACAGTCCTTCTACACCCCAGTCTCCAAACTCTGCTCTCTGTAACAGTCCTTCTGTATCAGAGTCTCCAACCTCTGTTCTCTGTAACGGTTTTTCTGCCCCCCAGTCTCCAACATTTGCTTTCTTTGTCAGTCCTTCTGCACCCCAGTATCCAAAGTCTGCTCTCTGTAACAGTCCTTCTGCACCTCAGTCTCCAACCTCTGCTTTCAGCAACAGTCTTTCTGAACCCCAGTCTCCAAACTCTGCTCTCTGCAACTTTCCTTCTGCACCCCAGTATCAAACCTATGCTCTCTGTAAAAGTCCGTCTTCACCCCAGTCTCCAACATCTGCTCTCTGTAATGATCCATCTGCACCCTAGTATCAAACATTCGCTTTCTGTAACAGTCCTTCTGCACCGCAGTCTCCAAACTCTTTTCCCTGTAAGATCGTTCTGAAACCCAGTCTCCAACGTCTGCTATCTGAAACTGTCTTTCTGCACTCCAGTCTTTAACCTCTGCTCTCTGCAACAGTCCTTCTGCACCTCAGTCTCCAAACTCTGCTTTCTGCAACAGTCCTTCTGCACCCAAGTCTTCAACCTCTGCTCTCTGCAAAATTCCGTCTGCATCTCAGTCTCGAACCTCTGCTCTCTGCAACGATTCTTCTGCACCTCAGTCTCCATCCTCTGCTCTCTGCAACGATCCTTCTGCACCCCAGTCTTAAACCTCTGGTTTCTGCAATAGTCCTTGTGAACTTCAGTCTCCAACATCTGCTTTGTGCCACAGTTCTTCTGAACCTCAGTCTGAAAACTTCGCTC
>NW_027524893.1:0-26650 GCF_052094955.1 Ictidomys tridecemlineatus
AGACTGGGGTGCAGAAGGATTGTTACAGAAAAGAGGTTGGAGACTGGGGTGCAGAAGGCCTGTTTCAGAGAGAAGAGTTTGGAGAAAGAGTGCAGAAGAACTGTTTCAGAGGGAAGAGTTTGGAGACTGGGTTGCAGAAGGACTGTTACAGAGAGCACAGGTTGGAGACTGGGGTGCAGAAGGACTGACAGAGAAAGCAGAGGTCGGAGACTGTGGTGTATAAGGAAAATTACAGAGAGAAAAAATTTTAGACCATAGTAGAGGAGGCCTGTTACAGAGAGCTGAGGTTGGAGACTGGGGTTGAGAAAGACTGTTTCAGAGTGCAGAGGTTGGAGAATGGGGTGCAGAAGAACTGTTGTAGAGAGCACAGGTTGGAGACTGGGGTGCAGAAGAACTGTCGCAAAGAGCAGAGTTTGGAGACTGCGGTGCAGAAGGAATGTTACAGAGAGCAGAGTTTAGAGACTGGGGTGCAGAAGTACTGATACATAGAGCAGAGGTTGGAGACTCGGGTGCAGAAGTACCGTTAGAGAGAGCAGAGTTTGTAGACTGCTGTACGGAAGGACCATTACAGAGAGCATAAGTTGGAGACTAGGGTACAGAAGGACTGTTGCAGAGAGAAGAGTTTGGAGACTGTGGTTCAGAAGGACTGTTGCAGAGAAAAAAGGTTAGAGAATGGGTTGTAGAAGGACTTTTGCAGAGAGCAGAGTTTTGAGACTGAGGTGCAAAAGAACTGTTACAGAGAGCAGAGGTTGGAGACTGGGGTGCAGAAGAACTGTTACAGAGAGCACAGGTTTGAGATTTGGGTGCAGAAGCACTGTAGCAGAGAGTAGAGGTTCTAGACTCCCTTTATGTAGGACTGTTACAGAGACAGAGTTTTGAGACTTTGGTGCAGAAGGACTGTTGCGGAGAGCAGATGTTGGGGACTGGGTTGCAGAAGGACTGTTGCAGAGAGCAGAGGTTGGAGACTGGGGTGCAAAAGGATTGTTACAGAGAGCAGAGGTTTGAGACTGGTGTGCAGAATGATTGTTGCAGAGAGCAGACATTGGAGACTGGTGTGCATAAGCATCTTTGCAGACAGCAGTGGTTTGAGACCGGGGTGCAGAAGGACTGTAACAGAGAGTAGAGTTTCAAGACTGAAGTTCAGAAGAATCGATGCAGAGAGCTGAGTTTGGAGACTGAGGTGCAGAAGGACTGTTGCAGAGAGCAGAGGTTGGAGACTGAGGTGCAAGAGGACTGTTACAGAGAGTAGAGGTGGGAAATTTGGGTTCAGAAGGATCGTTGTAGAGAGTAAAATTTTGCGACTTGGGTGCAGAAGGATTGTTATAAAGAACAGAGTTTGGAGACTGAGGTGCAGAAGGCCTGTTACCGAGAGCAGAGGTTGGACAAGGGGTTCAGAAGTACATTTACAGAGAGTAGTTTTTGAAGACTGAGGTGTAGAAGGATCATTGCAGAGAGCAGAGTTTGGATACTGCGGTGCAGAAGGATTGTAAAGGAGAGCAGAGGTTGGAGACTGGGTTGCAGAGGGTGTCTTGCAGAGAGCAGAGGCTGGACACTGGGATGTATAAGGACTGTAGCGGAGAGCACAGGTTCACAATGGGGTGCCGAAGAACTGTTGCAGAGAGAAGAGGTTGTAGACTGGGTTACAGAAGGACTGGTACAGAGGCAGGGGTTGAAGATTTGGTGCAGAGGGTCTGTTGCAGAGAGAAGATGTTGGAGATTGGGGTGCATAAGAACTGTTGCAGATAGCAGAGTTTGTAGACTGAGGTGAAGAAAGACTCTTACAGAGAGCAGTTGTTGGAAATTGTGGTGCAGATGGATTGATACAGTAAGCAGAGTTTGGAGACTGGGGTGCAGAAGGATTGTTGCAGAGAGCAGAGTTTGTAGACTGAGGTAAGGAAGCACTGTTACACAGAGCAGAGGTTGGAGAATGGGGTGCAAATGGCCTGTTACAGAGAGCAGAGGTTTGAGACTGGGGTGCAGAAAGACTGTTACAGAGAGCAGAGTTTTGAGAATGAGGTGCAGAAGGATCCTTGTTGAGAGCAGAGATTTCAGACTGAGGTGCAGAAGGACTGTTGCAGAGAGAATAGTTTGGAGACTGAGGTGTAGAAGGACTGTTACAGAGAGCAGAGATTGGAGACTGGGGTGCAGAAGGACCATTACATAGAGCAGATTTTTGAGAGTGCACTACAGGAGGACTGTTACAGAGAGCAGAGGTTGGAGACTGGGGTGGAGAAGGACTGTTGCAGAGAGCCGAGGAAGGAGACTGGGGTGCAGAAGGATCGTTGTGGAGAGCAGAGTATTCAGACTGGTGTGCAGAAGGACTGTTACAGAGAACAGAGTTTGGAGAAGATGTGCTGAAGGACTGTTGCACGAAGCAGAGGTTTGAGACTTTGTTGCAGAAGGACTGTGGCAGACAGCAGAGTTTGGAGACTGAGGTGCAGAAGGACTGTTACAGAGAGCAGAGGTTGGAGACTGGGGTGCTGATGGACTGATACAGAAAGCAAAGGTTAGAAACTTGTGTGCAGAAGGACCGTTACAGAGAGCAGATTTTGGAGACTACACTACAGGAGGACTGTTAAAGAGAGCAGAGGTTGAAGACTGGGGTGGAGAAGAACTGTTTCAGAGTGCAGAGTTTGGAGACTGAGGTGCACAAGGATCATAACAGAGAGCAGAGTTTTTAGACTGAGGTGCAGAAGGACTGTGGCAGAGACCAGATGTTGGAGAATGGGGTGCAGAAGGACTCTTTCAGAGAGCAGATGTTGGAGACTGGGGTGCAGAAGGATTGTTACAGAGAGCAGAGGTTGGATACTGGGGTTTAGAAGGACCATTGCAGAGATCAGAGTTTGGAAACTGAGGTGAAGAAGTCTCCTGCAGAGAGCAGAGTTTTCAGACTGAGGTGAAGAAGGACTGTTGCAGAGAGCAGATTTTTGAGACTGTGGTGAAGAAGTTTGTTGCAGAGAGCAGAGGTTGGAGACTAAGGTGCAGAAGGACTGTTGCAGATAGCAGAGGTTGGAGACTGGGGTGTAGAAGGACTGTTGCAGGAACAAGAATTTGAGACAGCGGTTCTGAAGGACTGTTGCAGAGAGCAGAGTTTTGAGACTGAGATGCAGAAGGACTGTAACAGAGAGTAGAGGTTGGAGACTGAGGTACAGAAGGATTGTTACAGAGAGCACAGTTTGGAGACTGGGGTGAAGAAGGACTGTTGCAGATAACAGAGGTTGGAGACTGGGGTGTAGAAGGACTTTTGCAGGCAGCAGAGATTGGAGAATGGGGTGCAGAAGGACTTTTGCAGAGACAAGAGGTTGGAGACTGAGGTACAGAATGACTGTTACAGAGAGCAGGGGTTGGAGACTGGGGTGCAAAAGGATCATTGCAGAGAGCAGAGGTTGGAGACTGGGGTGCAGAAGGATTGTTACAGAGAGCAGAGGTTGGAGACTGGTGTGCAGAAGGACTGTATCAGACAGCAGTGGTTTGAGTCCGGGGTGCAGAAGGACTGTTACAGAGAGTAGAGTTTCGAGACTGAGGTGCAGAAGGCTCGATGCAGAGAGCTGAGTTTGGAGACTGAGGTTCAAAAGGACTGTTGCAGAGAGTAGAGGTTGGAGACTGAGGTGCAAAAGCACTGTTACAGAGAGTAGAGGTGGGAGATTTGGGTGCAAAAGCCCTGTTACAAAAAGCAGAGGTTGGAGACTGGGGTGCAGAAGGTTCTTTGTAGAGAGCAAAATTTTGATACTGGGAAGCAGAAGGATTGTTATAAAGAACAGATGTCGGAGACTGGGGTGCAGAAGGATTGCTAAGGAGGGCAGAGGTTGGAGACTGGGGTGCAGAAGGACTGTTGCAGAGAGCAGAGGCTAGACACTGGGGTGTATAAGGACTGTAGCAGAGAGCACAGGTTCACATTGGGGTGCAGAAGGACTGTTGAAGAGAGCAGAGGTTGGAGACTGGGTTACAGAAGGACTGTTGCAGAGGAAGAAGTTGAATATTTAGTGGAGAAGGTCTGTTGCAGAGAGAAGATGTTGGAGATTGGGGTGCAGAAGGACTGTTGAAGAGAGCAGAGTTTATAGACTGAGGTGAAGAAAGACTCTTACAGATAGCAGGTGTTTGAAATTGTAGTGCAGATGGACTGATACAGTAAGCAGAGTTTGGAGACTGGGGTGCGGAAAAACTTTTGCAGAGAGCAGAGTTTGAAGACTGATATACGGAAGGACTGTTACAGAGAGAAGAGGTTGGAGACTGGGGTGCAGAAGGACTGATACAGAAAGTAGAAATTGGAGACTGGGGTGCAGAAGGATTTTTACAGAGAGCAGAGGTTGGAGATAGCAGTACAGAAGGAATGTTACAGAGAGCAGAGGTTGGAGACTGGGGTGGAGAAGGACTGTTTCAGAGAGTAGATGTTGGATACTGGGGTGCAGAAGAACTGTTGCAGAGAGCAGAATTTGGAGACTAAGGTGCAGAAGTATTGTTGCAGGGAGCAGATTTTGGAGACTTAGGTGCTTAAGGACTCTTCCAATCAATAGAGGTTGGAGAATGGGGTGCAGAATGACCATTGCTAAGAGAAGAGTTTTGAGAATGCAGTACAGAAGGACTGTTGAGAGGTGAGATGAAGTACAGAAGTACTGTTTAGAGGTGAGATGAAGAAGGACTGTTACAGGAAGCAGAGTTTGTAGACTTGGGTGCAGAAGGATCATTGCACAGAGCAGAGTTTTCAGACTGAGGTGAAGAAGGACTGTTTCAGAGAGCAGATGTTGGAGACTGGGGTGCAGAAAGACTTTTGCAGAGAGCTGAGGTTGGAGACTGGGTTGCAAAAGGATGTTGGAGACTGGGGTGCAAAACAATTGTTACAGAGAGAAGAGTTTCGAGAATGGAGTGCAGAAGGATGATTGCAGAGAGAAGTGTTTGGGGACTGATGTGCAGAAAAATTGTTACAGAGAACAGAAGTTGGAGACTGGGGTGCAGAAAGACTGTAGCAGAGAGCAGAGGTTGGAGACTAGGGTGTAGAAGGACTGTTGCAGAAAGCATACGTTGGAGACTGGGATGCAGATGGATTGTTGCAGAAAGCAGATGTTGGATCCTGGGGTATAATAAGACGTTTGCAGAGAGCAGAGTTTAGAGACTGGGGTGCAGAAGGACTGTTGCAGAGAGAAGAGGTTGGAGACTGAGGTGCAGAAGGACTGTTACAGAGAGCAGAGGTTTTAGACTGGGGTGCAGAATAACTGATACGGAAAGTAGAGTTTGGAGACTAAGGTGCAGAAGGACTGCTACAGAGAGCAGAGTTTGTAGTCTGGGGTGCAGAAGGACAGCTGCAGAGAACAGAGGTTGGATACTAGGGTGCACAAGGGCCGTTGAAAAGAGATAAGTTTGAAGACTGAGGTGCAGAATGACTGTTACAGAGAGCAAAGTTTGGAGAACGGGGTGCAGAAGGATCTTACAGCGAGCAGACTTTGGAGACTGGGATGCAGAAGAATAGTTGCAGAGAGCAGAGTTTGAGACTGGGGTCTAGAGGGACTTTTGCAGAGAGCAGAGGTTAAAGACTGGGGTGCAGAAGGCCTGTTACAGAGAGCTGAGTTTGGAGACTAGGTTGCAGATAACCTGTTACAGAGAGTAGATGTTGGAGACTGGCGTGCAGAAGGATTGTTACAAATAGCACAGTTTGGAGACTGTTGTTTAGAAGGATTGTTGCAGAGAGAAGAAATTTCAGACTGAGGGTTAGAAAAACTCTTACACAGAGCAGAGGTTGGAAATTGGGGTGTAGAAGGACCGTTATAGAGAGAAGAGCTTGGAGACTGCAGTATAGAAGGACTGTTACAAAGCAGTGTTTGTAGACCGGGTGCAGAATGAACTTTGCAGAGAGTAGATTTGGGATACTGGGGTGCAGAAGGATTGTTACAGAGAGCAGAGATTGGAGACTGGGGTACAGAAGGACAATTACAGAGATCAAAGAATGGAGTCTGAGGTGCAGAAGGACTTTTACAGAGAGCAGAGTTTGGAGACTGAGGTGTAGAAAGATCGTTGAGGAGAGAAGAGTTTGGAGACGGGTGCAGCAGGACTGTTACAAAAAGCAGAGGTTGGAAATTGGGGAGCAGATGGACCGTTACAAAGAGAAAAGGTTGGAGACTGCGATACAAAAGGACTTTTACAGAGAGTAGAGTTTGGAGACTGGGTAGAAGAAGGATCGTTGCAGAGAGCAGATGTTGGAGACTGGGGTGAAGAAGGACTGTTACAGAGAGTACAGGTTGGAGACTGGGGTGCAGAAGAAATGTTGCAGACAGCAGATTTTTGAGAATTGGGTGCATGAAAACTTTTGCAGAGAGCAGAGTTTAGAGACTGTGGTGCAGAAGGACTAATACAGAGATCAGAGGTTGGAGACTGGGGTGGAGAATGATCGTTGCAGAGAGCAGAGGTTTGAAATTAAGGTGCAGAAGTATCGTTACACAGAGCAGATTTTGGTTACTGGGGTGTAAAATGACTGACACAGAGAGCTGATGTTGGAGACTGGGGTGCAGAAGTACTTTAGCAGAGAGCAGAGTTTGGAGACTGGGGTGCAGATGGACTGTTGCAGAGAGCAGAGGTTGGAGACTGGGGTGCAGAAGGACTGTTGCAGAGAACCGAGTGTGGAGACTGGGGTGCAGAAGAACCATTGCAGAGAACAGAGGTTGGAGAGTGAGGTGCAGAAGGATTGTTACAGAGAGCAGAGTTTGGAGACTGGTGTTCAGAAGGACTGTTGCAGAGAGCAGAGGTTGAATACTGAGGTGAAGAAGGATCGTTGAAGAGAGAAGAGGTTGGAGACTGGGGTCCAGAAGGCCTGTTACAGAGAGCAGAGATTGGTGACTGGTGTGAAGAACGCCTGTTACAGTGAGCAGAGTTTTGAGACTGGGGTGCAGAAGGACTGTTAAAGATAGCACAATTTCGAGACTGGGTTGCAGAAGGATCTTACAGAGAGCATTTTGTAGACGGAGTTTCAGAAGGAATGTTACAGAGAGCAAAGTGCGGAAACTCAGGTGCAGAAGGATTTTTGCAGAGAGCCGAGTTTTCAGACTGAGGTTCAGAAGGACTGTTTCAGAGAGCAGATGTTGGATCCTGGGGTAGAGAAGGACTGTTACAGAGAGCAGAGTTTGGAGACTGGGGTGCAGAAGGATCTTTGCAGAGAGCACAGTTTTGAGACTGGGGTGCAGAAGGCCTGTTATAGTGAGCAGAGTTTGAAGACAGGGGTGCTGAAGTCTTGTTACAGAGAGCAGAGTGTGGAGACTGGGTTGCAGAAGACTGTTACAGAGAGCAGCGTTTGGGGAATGGGTTGCAGAAGGATCTTACAGAGAGCAGAGGTTGGAGACTGAGCTGCAGAAGGACTTTTACAGAGAGTAGAGAGTGGAGACTGAGGTTCAGACGGAGTGTTACAGAGAGCAGAGTTTGGAGATTGGGGTGCAGAAGAACTGTTACTGAGAGAAGAGGTTGGAGACAGGGGTCCAGAAAGACTGTTTCAGAGAGCAGAGTTTGTAGACTGAGGTGCAGAAGGATTGTTACAGAGAGCAGATTTTGGAAACTGGGATGTAGAAGGACCATTGCAGAGAGCAGATGTTGTAGTCTGGGGAGAAGAAGGATCGTTGCAGAGAGCAGATGTTGGAGACTGGGTGCAGAAGGACTATTAAAGAGAGCAGAGTTTGGAGACTGAGGTGCAGAAAGATCATTTCTGAGTGCAGAGTTATGAGACTGGGGTGAAGAAGGACTGCTATAGATTGCAGAACTTGGAGACTTAAGTGCAGAAGGACGTTTACAGAGAGGAGAGGTTGGAGACTGGGGTGCAAAAGGATTCTTACAGAGAGCAGAGGATGGAGACTGGGGTGCAGAAGCATCGTTTCAGAGAGCAGAGTTTGGAAAATGAGATGCAGAAGGATCGCTCCAAAGAGCAGAGTTTGGAGACCTTGGTGCAGCAGGGAAGTTACAGAGAGCAAAGGTTGGAGACTTGGGTTCAGAAGAAATGTTGCAGAGATAAGAGGTTGAAGACTGGGGTGCTAAATACTGTAGCAGAGAGCAGAGGTTGGAGACTGGGGTGCAGAAGGACTGTTGCTGAGAGCAGTTTTTGGAGACTGAAATGCAGAAAGATCATTGCAGAGAGTAGAGGTTGGAGACTGCGGTTTAGAAGGACTGTTGCAGAGAGCAGAGGTTGGAGAGTGAGGTTCAGAAGAATCGTTGCAGAGAGAAGAGGTTGGAGACTAGGGTGCAGAAGGCCTGTTACAGAGAGCAGAGTTTGGAGACTGGGGTGCAGAAGGATTGTTTCAGATAGCACAGATTGGAGACTGGGGTGCAGAAGGATTGTTGCAGACAGCAGAGGTTTCAGACTGAGGCTTACAAGGACTGTTACAGAGAGCAGAGTTTGGAATCTGAGGTGCAGAAGGACCATTTTAGAGAGAAGAGGTTGGAGACTGCGTTACAGAAGGACTGTTAGAAAGAGCAGAGTTTGGAGACTTTTGTGCAGAAGGACTTTTGTAGAGAGCAGATGTTGGAGACTAGGTTGCAGAAGGACTGTTACAGAGAGCAGATGTTGGAGACTGCGGTACAGAAGGACCATTACAGAGAGCAAAGTTTGGAGACTGAGGTGCAGAAGGACTTTTAGATGTAGCAGAGGTTGGATACTCGGGTGCAGAAAAACTGTTACAGAGAGGAAGGGTTGGAGAAAGAGATCCAAAAGGATCTTACAGAGAGCAGAGTCTGGAGACTTGGGTGCAGAAGGACTGTTGCAGAGAGCAGAAGTTGGAAACTGAGTTTCAGAAAAATCGTTGCAGAGAAAAAAGGTTGGAGACTGGGATGCAGAAAGACTGTAACAGAGAGCAGAGATTCGAGATTGGCTTGCAGAAGAACTGTTACAGAGAGCAGAGGTTGGAGACTGGGGTGCAGTAAGCCTGTTACAGACAGCAGAGTTTGGAGACTGAGGTGCAGAAGGACTGTTACAGTGAGCAGAGGTTGGAGACTGAGGTGCAGCAGGATTGGTACAGAGAGAAGTGTTTGGAGACTAGGTTTAGAAGGACTGTTATAGAGTGCAGAGGTTGGAAACTGGGGTGTAGCAAGATCGTTGCAGAGAGCAGAGGTTGGAAACTGAGGTGCAGAATGATCGCTACAGAGAGAAGAGACTGGAGACCGGGGTGCAGTAGGATAGTTACAGAGAGCACAGGTTTGAGACTGGGGTGCAGAAGAAATGTTGAAGAGAGCAGAGGTTGGAGACTGGGGTGCAGAAGGACTGTAGCAGAGAGAAGAAGTTGGAGATTGTTGTGTAGAAGGACTGTTGCAGAGAGCAGAAGTTAGAGACTGGGATTCAGAAGGATCGTTGCAGATAGCAGACGTTCGAGACTGGTGTGTAGAAGGACTTTTGCACAGAACAGAGGTTGAAGACTGGGGTGCAGAATTACTGTTGTGGAGAGCAGACTTTGGAGACTGAGGTGCAGAAGGACTGTTACAGAGAGCATAGGTTTTAGACTGGGGTGCAGAATAACTGATACGGAAAGTAGAGTTTGGAGACTTGGGTTCAGAAGGACTGTTACAGAGACCAGACTTTGTAGCCTGGGGTGCAGAAAGACTTCTGCAGAGAACAGATGTTGGATACTGGGATGCAGAAAGGCCGTTGCAGAGAGATGAGGTTGGAGACTGAGGTGCAGAATAACTGTTACAGAGAGCAAAGTTAAAAGAACGGGGTGCAGAAGGATCCTACAGAGAGCAGATATTTGAGACTTGGGGTCAAAAGGACTGTTGCAGAGAGCAGAGGTTAGAGACTGAGGTGCAAAAGAATCGTTGCAGAGAGAAGAGTTTGGAGACTGGGGTGCAGAGGGCCTGTTACAGAGAGCAGACTTTGGAGACTGAGTTGCAGAAGACCTTTTACAGAGAGCAGATGTTTGAGACTGGGGTGCAGAAGGATTGTTACAGATATCACAGTTTGGAGACTGTTTTTTACAAGGATTGTTACAGAGAACAGAGGTTTCAGACTGAGGCTTAGAAGGACTGTTACAGAGAGCAGAGGTTGGACTCTCAGGAGCAGAAGGACTGTTTCAGAAAGAAGAGGTTGGCAATTAGGGTGCAGAAGTACCCTTATAGAAAGAAGAGGTTGGAGACTGCGGTACAGAAGGACTATTACAGAGAGCAGACGTTGGAGACAGAGGCGCAGAAGGATTGTTACAGAGAGCATAGATTGGAGACTGGGGTGCAAAAGGACCATTACAGAGAGCAGAGTTTTGATACTGAGGTGCAGAAGGACTGTTACAGAGAGCAGAGGTTGGAGACTGAGGTGCAGAAGGATTGGTACAGAGAGAAGAGGTTGGAGACTGAGGTTTAGAAACACTGTTACAGAGAGCAGAGGTTAGAAATTTGGTGCAGAAGGATCATTGCAGACAGCACAGCTTGGAGACTGAGGTGAAGAAGGATCGTTACAGAGAGCAAAGGTTGGAGACTGGGGTCAGAAAGACAGTTACAGAGAACAAAGTTTGGAGACTAGGGTGTAGAAGAAATGTTGCAGTGAGCAGAGATTGGAGACTGGGGTGAAGAAGGCCTGTTACAGAGAGCAGATTTGGAGACTGGGATGCTGAAGGCCTGTTACAGAGAGCAGATGTTGGAGACTGGGGTGCAGAAGGACTGTTACAGATAGCACAGTTTATAGACTGGGGTGCATAAGGATTTTATAGAGAGCAGAGTTTGGAGAATGTGTTGCAGAATAATTGTTGCAGAGAGCAGAGTTTTCAGACTTCGGTGCAGAAGGACTGTTGCAGAGAGCATATGTTCGAGAGTGGGGTGCAGAAGGACTCTTTCAGAGAGAAGAACTTGGAGATTGTAGTGCAGAAAGATTCTTGCAGGGAGCAGATTTTGGAGACTGGGGTGCAGAAGGCCTGTTACAGATATCACAGTTTGGAGACTTGTGTGCAGAAGGATATTATAGAGAGCAGAGTTTGGAGACTGAGTTGCAGAAGGACTGTTACAGAGAGCAGAGGTTGGAGACTGGGGTGCAGAATGATTGTTGCAGAGAGCAGAGTTTTCAGACTGAGGTGCAGAAGGATTGTTGCAGAGAGCACATGTTCGAGACTGGGGTGCAAATAGTTTTTCAGAGACTAGAACTTGGAGACTGGGGTGGAGAAGGATTGTTGCAGGGAGCAGAGGTTGGAGACTGGGGTGCAGAAGGACTGTTATAGGGAGCAGACGTTTTATACTGGGGTACAGAAGGCCTGGTACAGAGAGTAGAGCTTTCACACTGTGGTGCAGAATGATTGCTGATAGCTGGTGAGTTTCCTTCTGGACACCTTCTTTTCCGCACAGTCCATCAGGCCCTCTCTCCTTACTCTGCTCTCTTTTGGCTTTATGAGCACCTGTTACTTCCACAGTCACTATAAGCTATGACTTCCAGGCCTATCTTCTGAAAACCTGTCCCGCTGCCTCCTGGAATCTCCTAGGGGAGACACCGAAGGTACCCAGACTCCAGGTCCAACCTCCTTCCCTCATTTTCTCTCCCCAGACACGCTCCTTCTCATTTTTTTTTTTGTTTTAATGAGTGATCCCACTGCCACTCAGCTACCCCACAGACCAGGTGCCCTCTTGTGTCCTCGTCACCAGGATTTTAATGTGCTCCACCCAGGGCTCCTCTTCAGAGCTTTTCCCCAAGCTCCAAATGTCACATCTTCAGTTACCTAATATTTCCTTTTAATCTTGTTTTGGCACCCGAATACTCTCCCAGACTACATGAAGGTATTCTAACAAAATCACATGGACTTTAGGGACTATTATGGCTTAGAAATAAGGTATCCCCCCACCAAAAGCTCAGGGTCAGCCAAAGTAGCAGTGTTCAAAGGTGAAATGATTAGACTGTGAAACTTGTGACCTAATCTGTGGATCCATCTATTTTGTGGGTTAATTATCTGAAAGGCCCACTGTACTGAGAGGAGTGTGGTAAGGTGGAGTGCGGCCAGGGACATGCCCTGGGAAATCACATCTTGTTTCCTGCAAACTGTCTCCTCCTGTCCCCTCCCCCGACCCAACCTTCTGGCTGCCATGAGCTAGGGACGCTTATCCCCTTGTTCCCTTTCACCTCAGTGTCCCACCTCATCTCAGGCAGGCAGCAATGGGTCAGCTGGCCCCAGACCAAACCTCCAAGCCAGGAGGCCAGAGTGCATCTCCCCCTCTGGGTTGTTCTGGTCAGGCCTGTGGTAACTGTGGCAACCATGGACTGACCCAGGGAGTAGGTGTTATGAGTGGATTGGACCCACAACCGTTTCCTAAATCCACAGATTCTGTCATTTTCAGAGCTCAAGCCATTTCCTTCTGGATGGCCTGTTTCCAGCCTGCCCTCACCTAGAATGTGGTCTACTAGTGATTATTGAGTTTCTCTAGCCGTCCTGGTCCTGCCCATTTGAACACCACAGCTAGCTTTTAGGCAGCCAGACCCATGGACCTCCTGCTGCCCACTGAGGATAGAAGAGAGATTTTCTGAGGACCCTGTTAGAAGTCCACTCTTATTTTTTTTTAAAGACCACACTCAGAGGGCATGTTTCAGGCAGTCCTTCACATGCATCTTTGAGAAATCAGACTCACAATGATTTTTGTAATTCTCTCCCAGGCTCCATAACCACCGCTCTACTCCCTACTTCTCTGAGATCAACATTTTAGCTTCCACAAAGAAGTGAAAAACTGCTATTTCTCTTTATGTGTCTGGCTTATTTTACTTAATATAATGTCTCCCATAAGCTAGTTTTAAATAGAAACTGCACAACAAATTCATTTATGTCAGATTTAAATTTTAATCTGAAGAGATAATTCGAAATGGTCACATATGTTTATGTAGGAAAATGTTCATTAAGATATTTATAGGACTGGAGATGATCTGAATGTTTAGCCAAGGGGAGAGATTAAGTTTATTTAAGAGAGATGTAAGTTTATTGATCATCTCAATAGATGCAGAAAAAGCATTTAACAAAATATAGCACCCCTACCTGTCAAAACAGTAGAAACACTAGGGACAGAAGGAACTTTGTAAAAGCATTGTAAAAGCTATCTATGCTAAACCCAAGGCAGCATCATTCTAAGTGGAGAAAGGTTGAAAGCATTCACTCTAAAAACTGGAACCAGACAGGGTGCCCCCTCTTTCACCACTTCTATTCAACTTCATCCTTGAAATTGCCAGAGCCATTGGACAAAATAAAGAAATTAAAGGTATAAAAATAGGTCAAGAGGAATTCAAATCTCACTCTTTGCTGGTAGGATCATGTCATCTTCTTAAATTTTTTATTAGAGCATAATAGTTATACATAGAAGTTGGGTTGATTTGGAAAAGATCCTATGTGCATGAAATCTGATTTACTTCATTCAGTCCCCACCCCCCATCTCCCTCCCCTTCCCACCCCCATTCTCTTTTCTCTACTGATCTTTCTTTGGGTCATTTATCTGTTAATTTCTGACTGGTGCTTTCTACATATACATACAGATGCAGTCCCCTGTGATAGACTTCCATGTGTACATAACATTATCTATGTATAGATCTTTCACATTCCCTCCCTTCACAAACCTCTATGCCCTCTCATTTTCTTTCTCTTCCACTGACCTTCCCTGTATACTTAAGATAGCCAGTCCAACCCCACTTCATCAACTTCTTTCTTCTATTTTGCTCTGGCCCTGATAATTTCAGCATTGTACAGGAATAGTTAACTTCTTCCTTTCCGAACACAGAGATCAAGATTAGATGTAAAATGAGAAAAACTCTACATTAGAAAACACTGAAGGCAACACCGATTGCTTCTGCAGATGATGACTCTGCTTTGTAAATTTTTTTCTTAACATTTGCAATGAAAATGAACTTCTCCAAAAATCCTATGTTTACACAAAAGGACAACAGGAGACAGAGATTACTGAGACAGTGAGAAAAGACTTCACACCATGATGAGATCGAATAGATTTCTGTTGGCTTCTAGGAATTCTCTAGTTACTCCCACCCACCATCCCCCCTGCAAATGTGTGTGGCTCCATGGGTCTGATTCCCTGAGACCAGTTCCACATGTTATCAGTCTCCAGGCTGCTTTTCATTCGATATTATTTGCCATGTTGCTGCAGATTAACAAGCCTGTTTGGGGTGCTCTCAGTCCATTCTCATCATGGTCTCTTTTTCTCTGTTTTGTAGCTATGACAACATTAGAAATGAGCAATCAATCATTTGTCACTGAATTCATCTTCTTGGGATTTTCCAACCACTCAAACCTACAGGGCGGGTTCTTCCTCCTCTTTCTGGTCATGTACCTGACCACTCTCCTGGGGAACATGCTCATAATAGTGGCCACCAGAGTCAATCCTGCTCTCCACACTCCAATGTACTTTTTCCTCAGCAATTTGAGCTTCTTGGACGTCTGCTACACATCAACCACCCTCCCAGTACTGCTGGTGAACTTTTTCTGGAAGAAGAAGGCCATTTCTTATAAGGGCTGCCTTTCTCAGATTTTCTTATTGGTGACAAGTGCTTGCACAGAAGGCGACATAATGGCTGTGTGGCCAGTATGACTGCTGTGTGGCCATCTGCCATCCTACTCAGTACCCAGTCATCATGAGTGTGAAGGTCTGTGTTGGCCTGGTGACTGGGTCCTGGCTTTGTGGGCTGGTGAATTTGGTCACACAAACGTTGCTGGCCATCACACTCCCTCTGTGTGGGCCCCACCAGATCAGCCACTTTCTCTGTGACACCCCATTGCTCCTGAAGCTCTCCTGCTCAGACACCTCTATCAATGAGTCTGCGCTCCACGTTGTCAGTACCACCATGGGCCTGAGCCCCTGCCTCTTCAATGCAGGCTCTTACGGACTCATCATGGCGGCCATCCTGGGGATTTTCTCTGCCCAGGTAAGAAGGAAGGCCTTCTCCACCTGTGCGTCACCCCTCACTGTCGTGGTGGTCTTCTATAGAACAGCCAACTTTCACTATGACAGGCCCAGAGAAGGCTGGACACGGACACCCTGGTCTCTGTGCTCTTCTGTGTGGTGAACCTTATGTTGAAGCCCATCATTCACAGCCTGAGAAGCAACGAGGTCCAGAGTGCCCTGAGGAAGCTTTCTGGGAGACAGACTGTATAGTGAGATTAGAACTAGATGATGGTTTCATTCTAGGAAATGTTTTAGTTGTAGAAATATGTGAACTCTTCAGCAGAAATTACAAGAGCGCTCTCTCCATACACAGTGTCTCATGACCACTGTGGTGCCCCTCCAACCAGGGGAAGCACACTTTGCTAAGTATGTGACACATTGTGACCTCACCTGGGTTCTCTAATCCACAGGTATTTCAGAATATTTTTATTACTTTTCTCTCCAAAAAAAGCCTATACCCAAAGCAGTCAATCTCCTATCACCCAATATTGCAGCTCTGGCCAACACTAGTGAATGTGATGTGCTATGTGCAATGTGACTTTGACTTGCATTTTTCTAATGGATCTTGATTCTAAGTTTTAAATAAACACCATTTCTGTGTTTCTCCTCCACATGTGGAAAGACCTATGTATACACTTGAGTTTCTGTGGATATTTTGAATGAAGTAATACCATATAGGCCTTTTGGATCTGACTCCTTTCACTTAGGATGTTTGCAATTTTCAGTTATATTGTAGCTTGTATTAGTATTTTAGTTTATTCCTCCTTATTGTGACTGATTTCCATCTTATGAAATTGCCACATTTCTTTGTTCATTTCCCACTGGATAGTAATTTTTACTTTGTGTCTGTGTGGGGTGTCGTACTGCAGATTAAACCCGGAGCCTCCTGCACACTAAACAATGTTCTTCCACTAAGTCAAAGTCCAACCGTTTTAAAAATTTTGTTTTGAGACAGGGTCTTGCAAATTTGCCCAGGTTGTCCCTGAATTTGTGATCCTCCTGCCTGAGATTCTTGAGTAGCTAGATTACAGACCTGCCTGGTCATTTTCACTTTTTAACTAATATAAATAAGATTCGTATATATAATATGAACATTATATATAATATGAACATTATATGAACATTCATGTACAAATCATTGGTGGACAACTTTTTATTTATCATGAGTTTGTAAGTAGGAGTGGAAGAGGTGGATCGTTAACTCCATATTTAACTTTCTGAAGAAGTTCCAGATCATTTTCAGACCAGTGGAACCAGCTTACCTTATTATTAAGAGTGGTGAATAAAGCTTCTGATTTCCTCACTCCCTTAACAACACATCATTATCATTCCTTTTATTGTGACGACCCTGGAATGTGTGAAGTGCTTCATCAAATGTGCTTTAGCTTTGCCTTTCTCCGATGGCTTATCATTCTAAGATCTTCTAGGAGTACTGTTAATGTGTCTCTCCTAAGCATTAAAAAAACCCCATTGTATTATGAAACATTTTAAGTTTTAGAGACTTACCTCTTTATCTAATACTTTCATTTTATTTTTGTGCAGTAAAATACTACAAGACTTTCAAGCTT
The DNA here is from genome assembly GCF_052094955.1 of Ictidomys tridecemlineatus. Taxonomy (NCBI): domain Eukaryota; kingdom Metazoa; phylum Chordata; class Mammalia; order Rodentia; family Sciuridae; genus Ictidomys; species Ictidomys tridecemlineatus. The sequence goes on from NW_027524893.1 coordinate 16,428, forward strand.
GTTGTCTTTTTTCCATCTGTGCCCGAAAGAACTGTTTGATGACTCTTTTTTTTCCCTACTTTTAAACTCCATAGCAAACAATTTCTTAACCAGGTCATGAGCATCAGCAGGATCAAAAAATTAAGGGGCACTAAGTCATACACGGTTTGGTAAGGGATCAGCCCTTAGCAGGAGTGGATGAGCTGAAGATAGTGGGGATGCTTTTAATATTGTGGCTTCTGATATCTGTCCATCTGGCAAAGTATATAACATGAAGGAAAAACTTCATATGCCATGTGAAATCCATCCCAATAAGTGTACACCCACCCTGACCCCTTCTCTCCCTAGCGGGAAGGGAAGGCAGTCTTGAGGTTTTAGCCACCCACAACTTCCTAGCAGAAATCTCACTCTGAACTTTGCTCACCCACATCCCAGAAGAGAGAGGACGCTGATCTTCTCACTGCATGCTGGGAACAGGTGATTGTCAAGACATTAATGAATCCAACAGCGAATTAACTGCTCTCCATTGTTGCAGTTGAACTCAAGCCATTGCCCTTGAGTTGTGTTTGCACACTGAGGAGTCCCAGAGCAGCTGCAGAGGAAAGGCGTGATGCATATTCCCAAAGGTCAGTCCCAGACCTCTATAAATGTCCATCACAGGAAAATGAATTGTGAGAGATCAGAGGATTTTGACTCCTTTATGAGGCCACAGATATGCGACAGGCAACTTTCAGAATAACAGGTCCGTTTTGTGGTGAATGGAGACCAACAGCCAGTTTTACCAATATCTTTCTTTGCAGCCCAGGTGCTAGTATGGAGAGCAGCAAGGGCCACACCAAAACCAGAAATCTAGGCCTCTCTGTGAGAGTTTCTGGTAAATAGTTTATGTACCATCACAATTTTCAAAAACACTATCCCAGAATCAGGATACACGTACACCTTAAAAACATATTACAGAATATTGTACATATTTTCATTACCATTTTGATGGCATTTAAGTAATGACGTATCGTAGCACCTTTTCTATGTGTGTCTAAGTTTCCACAATACTACTTGTATTTCCAGAGTAGAAATAACTTTAGAGGTTATCACAAAACCTGAGGGATTTAGCATGATGCCTCCAGTACTGGAAGAAAACCCAAAACATAACCAGAAACCCTGGGATGCCTAAATTCTTTAAGTGAGATGATGTGTGTGGAAAATTACTTATGGTAAACAATAGATAATGCTAAGTGTTAATCCTCTGCTTTTGATGAGCAGGACAGAAAGGAATATTTTTTAGGGAGAAAGTGTAGGGACACATTCCCATTATGATACAATATAGCATAACAATAGACCTACCAAAATATCTGTTTAAATAAAAATAATTATTGTAGAATAAGTTATGTTTAGAAACGTATTAATTCACTAACTAGGGGTTTTCATCTTTATCTTACAACACATGGATGCTTGGGGAGGGGAGTTGCAAGCAATTTATTAACTGTAATAAATCCCTGAAGCTTGTGAGTAATCTACTTCATACACAACCCCCCTTCTTAAGAAATATTATATTTTGGGGTCCCTCATAAGTGACTTCATTCTCGGTCACCTGACTTTGAGATGACTGATTGGGAAAGAAAATGCAGAGCTGCTTGTTCTGTGGGAACTGAGCCGATGGTCTCCATAAGGGATATGTATAGGAGACAGGACACACTGAGTTCCTCAGAAGCCGCTGGGTTATGCTGCCTCACTTATGCCCACAGAGGCTTTATTTTTCTCAGCAAGATATCTGCACCAGAACCACTGAACAGAAATACACTCTCACCTATGTCAAGTCTCTGTTAGATCCTTTAGGTCCCATACAATACCGTCTTTAAAGAATCTTTTAAAAACTCTGCTCCATGGATGTACTTGACAGACCTTCTTCATTCTTCAAATCTTTACTGAGTGCACATTTACACAAGGTGTTGCCCTAGTGTTTAGAACACAATTGAGAGGCCCAACTAGGACCTGTAGGAGCGCATATTCAAGATGGAATGAGGGGCTTTGACAAGTATTAAGTGCTCCATTCCCAGAGCCGCCCAAGCAAACACTAAGGGAAAATAATGATAATTTGTAGATTACATAGAATTTTTACCAAGTTTCCTGAACATATTGAGTTCATCTTCTCATTAGATTCTAAGTTGGTTGAAGGACAGTGTCGGAAACCAGCTTCAACAGGGCGTCTCAGGAGACGAACGCATGGTAAGGAGTCGACGAAAGAGGGGGTTAAGAAACAACACAGACACCAAAGTGAAGGTGTTGATCACAATCTTTACTTGTGAAGTTGTTCATATATACTTTTCATTTTTCAGGCTTACAGTACTTTGTGGTTACAAAAGAGGAATCATTATTCAAACAAAACAAAATATTACATAGCTACAATTAGAATAGAAGAATGTATCTTGGCTTATGCATAAGCAAGCATTTGTACTTTCAGTCCGAGTTTTGCTTTGAGCTGTTTCTGCTTAGTTAACTTTTAATAATAGTTACAAATGTCCCAAACTATTGGCCTATACCTTGACTATTCTTTCTTGACTTACTGACTGGAACCAGTGCCATTGTTACGGCAAGTAGTTGATTTGTTATTGCTTGTAATCAAACAAAAGTAAGAGCACAAACCATTGTGCACAGGAACAAGAACATGTTGCCCAGTACTAAGCACTAATCTATCTTCTTAACATTAATTTTCCTTCTCTAGATTTTAATTTAACTTCTCAAAAACTTCCTTGACAGGAATACAGGGAGTTATTCTTTAGACATTAACAATTTAGCCTCCACAGCTGAATCATGGCATTTAGAGAAAACAGATCTATGCTTTAGAAGTAGTTGCATTAATTGGGAAAGTCATGATTTTTCCTTTATACTTAATGGTCATATGAGAAATCAAACCTATACTTATTAAAGGAATACAAAAATAATCAGCCCATTTCCAGAAACATACTGCACTCCTCAAGAGGATGGACGCCTTGCACCATTCACCTCAGTAGAGCCTTGCCATTGCCTGAGTCATGGGAGGGGCGCAGCAGGACAGGGATCAGATCTTATCCTCTTTGGGTTTCTTAGTAGATCTGGCTTAGGACTAAATTAAACCCTGTATAGGAACAAAATTGGTTTGAATTGAAACTAACGACTACCAAGAAAAGAAATTTTAAAATCCTAAATGAAAAAGAGAATTTTTTATTTTTAAGAATTTTATAACTAGAAGGCTCTGACATAACATAAAAGGTAATAATTTGTCTTCCCTTTCCCCTTTATGCTAGAAGAAGCACAAGTGAAATAAAAAGAACTGAAAGAAATGGCACAGTGGTTCAGGCCTGTAACCCAGCAGCTCAGGAGGCTGAGGCAGGAGGATAGTGAGTTCAAAGACAGCCTCAGCAAAAACAAGGCACCAGGAAACTCAGGGACACCCTGTCTCTAAATAAAATATAAAATAGGGCTGGGGATGTGGCTCAGTGGTCAAGCCCCTGAGTTCAATCTCAGGTAACTGCCCCCCTACACCCCAGCCCCAAAAAAACAGAACTGAAAGAGATGTTAAATGCTGAATTGAGTGCTGAATCTCCAAGATAGGAGGGAGGATTTTTCCTGGTGAATTTGTTAAGATTTATACCTACCAGTTAGGGGTAAGGGCATCCCTGCATGTTAGGTGAAAGAGCCCAGCCTCCCCCAAAGTGTGTCCTTGGACCAGCATCACTGGGAACACTTGGAACTCACTGACTGAGGCCAACTTTTCTGTACAATGACCTCTGATCTTTCCCTTGGCTCCAAGCACCCACACCATATGGAAGGATATGAGGACAACTCTGGGCCAGGCCAGATAGCTCATAGATTTCACAGTAATAAATTCACATTGCCACAAGCACCTAAAATCATTCAGATATTTTTTCTGTATAAATTGACCTTGTACTGTGTGTGTGTGTGTTTGTGTGTGTGTGTGTGTGTGTGTGTGTTTTAAGCAATTTACTGGGCAACATCAAAATTGGATTTAAACACTTTAATCATTGCTTGTGCTATTGAGATCAAATAGGAATCATTGTTTTCCTGATGTGCATAAGGGTTTTCATGATCACACCATTTTTCTTTGTTTTGGTCATGACCATTTTTTTTTTTGTTTGAGAAAATGAATCCCTAAGTTTAGTCAGCAAAACATTTCATTTATTGCCAAAGCAAAAAAAAAAAAATGGTCATGACCAAAACAAAGAAAATTTACATGATAAATTTTTGAGTCAATATCTTTTTTGTTTCTTAAATCATAATTGTTAATACATATTAAATGTACAAATTAATGTACATTATGCAAATTAAAGGAATTCATTGATGTTTCCCTACTTGCATTAATATATCGTGCATTAATTTCAATTCTTTTTTCTGTAAAATGGGAATAACAGGTTATCTTATGGGTTGTTGTGTAAACCAAATAAGTTAATGCATGTAAAAGTCTTATAGGCATTTAATAAGTGTTAGGTATTTTTATCTAATGTGTGTCTCTATTCGTTACTCAATTTGAAAAATCCTGATTGGATTCAGGTATGTAAAAATTCATCTTTTCAAAGAAATTCACTGAGTTTTGATAGAATGGATTATCCGAAATTCAATCTAATTTTTACAGAAAACATGCCACTTTTAAACTACATTAAACAAGGTTTTTAAAGTCAGGCATTTATTTGTATTGAAGCAATCTAAGAAGACTCACACTCAAATTATTTTTCCATGAAATATGCCCTAGATGATTATGATGATTATGGTTATTATTATTGCAGAGCAGAGGTTTACTATTAAGTTGATCTAATTACTATGCTGCATTATATAAATTCTAAGAAGCAAGTACATATTGTGTCACAAAGTGTCATTCATGAGTTATGATTGTTAATAATGGATTCTAATGGTGACCATGATGATGATTCAATCTAATGCCCTACATTAATAAAGAGCATAGAGGATAAGGAAAATTGTTTGGGTATCATCCTTCACCCTACCCCACACCCATGACCTACAAGAAATTAGCCAGTAAAACCAAAGAAAAACTTATATGTAGATAAAATTATATTAACATACATTGGGAGTTTTTTTTTAATGCCCCATGAAATTGTCCCTTCTGAACTGACCTTTATATTTAAGATCTTTACAATAGCAGTATGCACAACTTCAGAGATTGTGTTTTTAAATCCCTGAACATTTACGTTTAGTTTTCCATTTTACACATCCACAGACCATGTACCAATTTCCCATAGTAAAATCTGCTGGAACTGCCTTCTATGTAGAATTTTATTTCTTTTTCTGAAAACATCTAGATATCTACCTATAAAAGAAATTGTTATATTGATCTTTTTGATACGGAGAGTTAAAAGAAAGTACATGTCACTGATTTCTAAATGACTTGAAGTTCATCCAGGTAGTTGATAGAGAAAACAGAGAACGTAAGAAATGTCAAGTACATGTAGCTTTCAGCTCCATTTCAAAGTTGATTTATTGTAATTCAATGCTAATAAGGTAACCTCTTGTTTAGGTAAATTATTTAGAGAAAGCGATACCTACAAGTGACCTAGATAGTGTGGTGTTTTTAGTCATTTTTGGAAAAACTTTACTACAATTTTCGTGAACACCAAGTATCACAAGAATCCCTACTTTCTCTATTTCCTTCTCTACTTTCTCTATTCCCCTGGGGGATTTCATATTCACCCTTTGCTGTAAAAGTTGCCTTCAAGACAATGACTCCCAAATCCACACCTGCAGTTCTAGGCTGTCTGTGAAGGGCATTTCCACGTGATTATCCCACAGATAACTCACTTTCAACATTACTCAAATCAAATCCACAAAAGCCTCCTCTACATCTGCTATTCCTCACATATTCCTGTTTTTCTGAGTGATCCCACCAGCTAGCCTGCCTGCCCAAACAGATTTGTTGTCTTTACCGTGTCCTCTTCAACTAGGACTTTAAAGTTCTCCATATCCTTCTCCATTAGGGCTTCAGAGATTTTCTCCCACCTTCAACACAGCACATCTTCAGATACAGACCACTTCATTTTGATCTTGTTTTAGCACTCAAATCACTCTTTTGAATTAAACAGGTTTGTCTAAAACCTGGGAAACCAGGTTTCACAGTTATTGACCCCTGCTCCTTGGACTCACACGCACAATTCCACGAGTGGGTCTATCTGCATGTTCTAGACCTAGAGATCTGATGATTTTCTAAAACCCAGTCTATCTCCCTCCAGATTTTCCTGCTTTCAGTCTGCACTCACCTGAAAGAGATTTATGGTCCCTTATTGTTGATACTCTGCAATCATTGATGTCCATGCTCATACCCAAGCCTGGCTTCCAGAGACACACCTGGGCTCTCTGGTGGCCCATGGCATGGTGGGGGGTGGGACGTTTTCCGAGGTTTCTATTGCTAAGTACCTTGCTTAGAAATCAGGCATGACACAGCTTCACAGAGCCTAGTCCCGGCCCCATAGGCTGATACCCTGACACCTCCCCTAAAGTAGCAGGCTCCTCAGAATGACCCAGGGCTTAGCAGCATCCACTGGTACTATTTCACCAGCCCCTTGAAGCCTAGCTGGAGTCTCCATAGAAACAGGGTACATCTCTATGGAAATGGGCTTCCTCCTCCCGCCCCAGTTTGATGCAGCTCTCAGAGAAGTTCAATAGTTAGGGTCTTTCCATTTATAGCAATTAGGATAACCAAGTGTTCTGAGCTTTCTGAGCCTTAGATGGCAGATTCCTGCTATATTCTTTGAGATTTCTGCCATCAAGGTTGCCTGAGATGCCAACTTGCCATCCCACTAACTATAAGACAGTGTTTTCAGTCAAGACCAATCCCACAACCAATAACACACACACATACACACACACACACACACACACACACACACACACACACACACACATGCACACGCCCATCCATCATGGTGAGCAAGGCTTTGTATTTGTGATACAGACTGAATGCACCCACCAATCACATTTACTGCTTCAAACAGATCGTGATCATGAAACAACTGATGTCACTTGTAAAATGTGATATGTCCTGGACTATCACTGTGGTAAAAAAGAAGTAGAGAAATGCAAAAAATGGGAGAAAATACTTAACTTCTTAGAGACCTAAAAAAATATTTAGATGTGGTTCCAACCAATCCTGAGTTAAAAATCATCTTGAAAAAATGCTTTCACTTCTATTTATCAATTTACATACTTACTTACTTACTTACTTACTGCAGTACTGGGATTGACCCCAGTGGCACTCTATTATGAACCTATATCCCCAGCCCTTTCAATTATTTGGGGTGCGGGGCCTTCCAGAGTTTCAAATTTATGATCCTCCTGCCTTAGTCTCCAAAGTACCTGGGATTAGAGGCAGGTACTACTCTTCCCCATTAATTACTTATTTTTAAAATAAGGCTATTTTTAAAAATTGAACTATAATTTGTACTCAAAGAATGCACAGATCTAAAGTGTACAGGTTTATAATATTTTACATATATATGAACTACCAAAAATAAGGATATAAAACATTTCCATCACTTTAGAAAATTCCTTCATGCTTCAACTGATATCACCCCTGAGCTCCAAAAAAAAAAAACAACCATTATTACTTGACCATTATAGTTGTTTTGCTAATTTTTGAACTTTATTTAAATGAAACATACAGTATATATTTTGTATCTGGCTTCTTTCACCCAGAATTTTTTTTTTAGATTTGTCAATGTTATTAATGTTCCAGTATTTGTGTTTCTAAGGTAACTGAATTATTCCACTGCATGATAAACCGTGATTTGTCTTCTGTCCTTCTGCTGAAGGCATAATATTGGTTTGAGTTACTATGAATTTTTACACAAGAATTTTTGTGAACTGTGCATTAATTTCCTTGGAAATATGCTAGGAATGGGATTGTTTTTAATAGAATAACTACATATTTAACTAAATTAGAAATTACTAAATATTTTTGAAAAGTAAGTGTATAGACTTCAAATTTCACCTTGAGTATCTATCGAAATAGCTAGAAAGCATGTTGTTTTCATGATTGTAATAACCAAAAAGAGCAGAAGAAAATGTAAATTAATGACTTTCTATGACTTTATTTGGGATGAAGATTATAAGGCAAACAACTAACCGAAGTCTGGGGAGAGATAAGCAACCAAAATATCCAGGCATTTTTTTAACTATGGGAGAACCCACTAGATACATAGGAGTTTATTTATAAAAAAAAACTCAAATAAAAAATAGTTAATGGAATGCTAAAGACTAAGTATAGACTGGTTTAACAGCATAAAGACCCAGAGGGCTATAGACATAAAATGTTTGTATTTTTTCTTTTTCTCCATGGATTCCACAATATTCTCCCAGGAAGATAGGGAAGTATTCTGAGAAAGTGTCTTTAACGGTATCATTTCTTGGATAGGTGTAGGAAAAAAGAGCAGCAACAGCAGCCAAAACTCCTCCCAGACCCATTTCCTGATTTTTTGCATAGAACAAAAGCTGTAGTCTTCAGGGGCAAGAGTAACAGAAACTGTTTCATTAGGACACTCAAAGGAAAACCTTTGTAGCTATTGAAAGGAACAGGCCGATATTTCTAATGTCGGGAGGAATAAGAACTAGGCTCAGACATATTGCTAGAAAGTGGGTCACTGTGAAGGTCATATCCCTGTGACTGAGTTTATAGTACCTAAGGCAGGGCTTCCTGGAAACATCAGAAATCCCTTCTCTGTTTCCCACTAGTCCACTAACATGCATTGACTGAAAATAACAGTAGAATACAGCTGAGAATTCTTCAAGAAATAGATTATCTCTGGAGAACAGCTAAAATAGAATACACAAAAGCAAGCAGGGAACAATATTAACAAACTGAACTCAGCCATATAGAATAAGGTAACATTACAGTCAATTGAGATCAATCCCAGAATGCAAGGCTGGTTCAATATTCAATAATTCAATCAACTGAATTTCCATAGTAACAGACTAAATAAGAAAAAAAATATATATCATTTCAATAGATGCAAAGAAAATAAGAGAATTCAATATCTATTTATGATAAAAACTATAACTAAATAAAACTAGGGGCAAAGTCCAGTGGTAGAGTGCATGCTTAGTATGCATTAGGCTCTGAATTCAAAACCCAGCACAAATAAACCAAAAAAAAAAAAACTTCTAGTAAAAAATGGATAGACATTTTCTAACTTGATAAAAGGCATTGAGTAAATGTAATGTGCCAGACACATAGCTTATATTATCTCAAAACTTTTTTCAGCAGTTGTGAAATAATATCCTAAGCAAGGAACAAACTGAGGAATAGAGATGAGCTGACTTTTTACAAACAACATCTAGTAAACAACAGATGGATATCAATCCACATCTATCTGGACCAAGAGCCTACTGTTTTACTATAATATTTTTCATTTAAGATTGAAAAAGAAACAGAAATTTTAGTTCAAAACAATGGATCACGGATTAGCATGGGTAACATGAAAGAAAATCAGTAATTGTATCAATCATTTTTTTTTCAGGAAATGTAATGTTTGGTGAGGTAAATCTTATTATACAAAAGAAGAAAAATACCTAAGTATAGATCATTTGTCAAAATTTCTTGTATCTTATAAAACTTAAAAAAATAAAAGTTTCTACTGAAGAAAATAGATCAATGTATTTAAAAGCAGGTGACTTATAATTTTACTTTTAAGAAATAATAAGAGATGATCACAGATACATATGTATGAAAGCTTCTATTCCAATATTTATGATAGTAATTGGAATGGAATGATTCTATGTTCAATAAAAAGGGAGAGATTAACTTAATTTCATGTTAGGAAAGTAACATTACAAGGCAAACAACTAAATAGAGTACAACAATATTGGGAAATTTTGCTTTGGATATTTTAAAGATAGATAGAGTTAGAATGGGATGAATGCAAAGAGAGCTTTGATTTTGTGACCTGTTCTATTCTTCTGAATAACTTTCTGCATTTTCTTCATTTTTCGACAATGAAAACTTATTATTTGAAATAACAGACATACAAAAAAGAATTCATCACAGTGAAGCACAGTGTTAGGAGGGAGATACTGGAGATTCAATGAGACACAGGGGTTGATAGCTGGTTGTGCATTTTGACCAAGTCTCCATTTATTCTTACAAAAGAGTACCCATGCAAAAGTCTGTGAGAAGTTATGCTCTCTCTAAAGTCACTCCTATACGTCTCTTTCCAGAGTCCAGGCATCTCTGTATACAATATTATTTG
>NW_027524894.1:0-26641 GCF_052094955.1 Ictidomys tridecemlineatus
CTTCTGTACCACAGTCTTTAACCTCTGCTCTCTGTAAGATCTTTCTGCACTCCAGTTTCCAAACTCTGCTCTTTCTAACATTCCTTCTCCACCCTAGTCGCCAACCTCGGCTTTCTACAACGGTACTGCGGCACCCCAGTCTCCAAACTCTGTCCTCTGCAACAGTCCTTCTGCTCCCCAGTCTTCAGTATCTGCTCTCTGTAACAGTCCTTCTGTACCGCATTCACCAAACTCTGCTCTTTGTAAAGGTCCTTCTGCACCCCAGTCTCCAAACTCTGCTTTCTGTATCAGTCCTTCTGAACCCCAGTCTCCAACCTCTGCTCTCTGTGTCTATCCTTCTTCACCTCAGTCTCCAACCTGTGCTTCCTGTAACAGTCCTTCTGAACCCAAGTCTCCAACCTCTGCTCTCTGTAACAGTACTTCTATACCGTAGTCTCAAACCTCTGCTCTCTGTAACGGTCCTTCTGCACCCTAATTTACAACCTCTGCTTTCTGTAACAGTTCTTCTGCACCTCAGTCTGAAACCTCTGCTCTCCACGATCCTTCTGCAACCCAGTCTCCAACCACTGCTCTCTGTTACAGTCTACCTGCACCTTAGTCTCCAAACTCTGCTCTCTGTAAGATCCTTCAGCAACCCAGTCTTCAAAATCTGCTCTCTTGATCAGTCCTTCTGCACCCCAGTCTCCAAACTCTTCTCTCTGTAACAGGTCTTCTGCACCCAAGTCTCTAACCTCTGCTCTCTGCAAATATCCTTCTGCACCCCAGTCTTTAACCTCTGCTCTCTGCAATGATCCTACTGCACCCCAGTCTCCAACTTCTGTCCTCTGCAACAGTCCTGCTGCTCCGCAGTCTCCAAGATCTGCTCTGTGTAACAGTCCTTCTGTACGGAAGTCTCCAAACTATACTCTCTGTAAGGGTCCTTCTACAACCCAATTTCCAACCTCTGATTTCTGTAACAGTCCTTCTTCACCTCAGTCTCCAAACTCTGCTCTCTGTAACACTCCTTCTACACCTCAGTTTCCAACCTGTGCTCTCTGTAACATTCTTTCTACACCCCAGTCTCCAATCTCTGCTCTCTGCATTGGTACCTCTTAACCCCAGTCTCCAACCTTGTTCTCTACAACAGTCCTTCTGTACTGCAGTCTCCAACCTCTGTTCTCTGTAAGGGTCTTTTTGCAACCCAGTCTCCCACCTCTACTTTCTATATCAGTCCTTCTGCACCACAGTCTCCAAACTATGCTCTCTGTAACCGTCATTCTGCACCTCACTCTGCAAACTCTGCTCTCTGAAACAGTCCATCTGCAACCAGTCTTCAAACTCTGCTCTCTGCAAGAATCCTTCTGCACTCCAGTCTCCATCCATTTCTCTCTGCAACAGTCCTTCTCCACCCCAGTCTCCAACCTCTGCTCTCTGTAAGGGGCCTTCTGCACCCCAGTCTCCAAACTCTGCTTTCTGTATCAGTTTATCTGCACCCCAGTCTCCAACCTGTGCTCTCTGTAATAGTCTTTCTGCACCTCATACTCCAACCTCTGCTCTCTGGTACATTCCTTCAGTGCCCCAATCTCCAACCTCTTCTTTCTGCCACAGTCCATCTGCACCTCAGTTTCAAAACTCTGCTCTCTGTATGATTTTTCTGAAACCCAGTCTCCAACCTCTAATTTCTGCAATGGTCCTTCTGTAAACCAGTCTCCAAACTCTGTTCTCTACAACAGTCATTCTGCACCCCAGTCTCCAACGTCTGCTCTCTGTAAGAGTCTTTCAGTCTCCAACCTTTGTTCTCTGTAAGGGTCCTTCTGCACCCCAGTCTTAAACCTCTACTTTCTGTATCAGTCCTTCTACACTGCAGTCTCTAAACACTGCTCTCTCCAACGATCCTTCTGCACCTCAGTCTCCAAACTCTGCTCTCTCTAACAGTCCTTCTGTACCTCATTCTCCAACCTCTGCTCTCAGTAAGATTCTTTTGCAACCCAGTCTCCAAACTATGATCTCTGTAACTGTCCTTCTGCACCCCAGTCTCCAAGAACTGCTCTCTGTAAGAAGCCTTCTTCACCCCAGTCTCCAACCTCTGCTGTATGTAACAGGCCTTTTGCCCCCAGTCTCCAAACTCTTCTCTCTTCAATGATCCTTCTCCAGCCCAGTCTCCAAACTTTGCTATCAGCAACAGTCCTTCTGCACCCCAGTCTCCAACGTATGCTCTCTGTAAGATCATTCTGAACCCCAGTCTCCAAACTCTGCTCTCTGCAACGATCCTTCTGCACCCCAGTATACAAAGTCTTCTCTCTGTAACAGTCCTTCTGCACCCCAGTCTTCAAAATCTGCTTTCTGTAACAGTCTTCTGCATCTGAGTCTCCATCCTCTGCTCTATGCAACAATACTTCTTCACCCAAGTCTCCAACGTCTGCTCTCTGAAAAAATCCTTCTAAACCCTAGTCTCCAAACTCTGATCTCTGTAACAGTCCTTCTACACCCCATTCTCCATACTCAGCTCAACCCAAGGATACTTCTTCACCCCAGTCTCCATCCTCTGCTCTCTGCAACTTTCCTTTTCAACCCCAGTCTCCAGCATCTGCTCTCTACAACAGTCCTTCTCCACCCCAGTCTCCAAACTGTGCTCTCTGTAACAGTTCTTCTGGACCCCAATCTCCAATCTCTACTCTCTGAAACAGTCTTTCTAAACCCCAGTCTAAAACCTCTGCTCTCAGCAAAAGTTTTTCTGCACCCCAGTCTCCAAACTCTTCTCTCTGTAACAATCCTTCTGCACCTCAGTCTCCAACCTCTGCTCTTTGCAAGGGTCCTTTTGCACCTCAGTCTCCAACATCTACTCTCTGTAACAGTGCTTCTGCACCTCAGTCTCAAAACTCTGCTCTCTGTAAGATCCTTATGCTCCCCAGTCTCAGAACTCTGCTCTTTATCAGTCCATCTGCAACCCAGTCTCCAAACTCTGCTCTCTGTAACAGTCTTTCTGAATGTCTGTCTCCTACCTCTGCTCTCTGTAAGACCCTTCTAAAACCCAGTCTGCAAACTCTGCTCTCTGTAACAGTCCGTCTACACCCCATTCTCCAACCTCTGCTCTCTGTAACAGGCCTTCTGCATCCCAGTCTGAAACCTCTGCTAGCTGCAACAGTCCTTGTGAACCCTAGTCTCCAACATCTGCTTCCTGCAACAGTTCTTCTGTACCTCAGTCTGTAAACTCTGCTCTCTGCAATAATCCATCTGTACCCCAGTCTCAAAACTCTGCTCTCTGTAACAGTCCTTTTGTAACTCAGTCTCCAATCACTGATCTCTTCAACAGTCCTTCTAAACCCAAGTCTCCATACTCTGATCTCCCCAAAGGTCCTTCTGCACCCAGTCTCCAAACTCTGTTCTCTACATCGTTTCTTCTGCAACCCAGACTCCAACCTCTGCTCTCTGTAACAGTCTTTCTGTACCACAGTCTCCAACCTCTATTCTCTGTAAGGGTCCTTATTCACCCCAGTATCCAACCTCTGCTTTCTGTATCAGTCGTTTTGAACCACAGTCTTCAAACTCTGCCCTCTGTAACCGTCCTTCTGCAACTCAGTCTGCAACATCTGCTCTCTGCAACAGTCCTTCTGCACCCCAGTCTCCATTCTCTTTTCTCTTCAACAGTCTTTTTGCATCCCAGTCTCCAACATCTGCTCTCTGCAAAAGTCATTCTGCACCCCACTCTCCAAACTTTGCTCTCTGTAAAAGTCCTTCTGTACTGCATTCTCCAACCTCTGATCTTTCTAAGGGTACTTCTGCACCAGAGTCTCCAGCCTCTGCTTTCTGTGTCAGTCCTGCTGCAATCCAGTCTCTAATCACTGCTCTGTGTAACTGTCATTCTGCACCTTAGTCTCCAATTTCTGCTCTCTGCTACAGTCCTTATGGACCCCAATCTCCAACCTCTACTCTCTGCAACAGTCCTTGTACATCCCAGTCTAAAACCTGTGCTCTCTGTATCAATCTTTCTGCACCCCTGTTTCCAACCTCTGCTCTCTATAACAATCCTTCTGCACCTCAGTCTCCAATCTCTGCTCTCTGCAACGGTTTTTCTGCAACTCAATTTCCAACCACTACTCTATGTAACAGTGCTTCTCCACCTCAGTCTCCAATCTCTGCTCTCTGTAAGATCCTTCTGCAACCCAGTCTCCAAACTCTGCTCTCTGTAACAGTACTTCATCACCCCAGTCTCCAAATTGTGCTCTCTGTAACAGGCCTTCTGCACTCCAGTCTCCAACCTCTGCTCTCTGTATCAGTCCATCTGCACCCCAGTCTCCAACGTCTGCTATCTGTACCTGTCCTTCTGCACCACAGTCTTTAACCTCTGCTCTCTGCAAAAGTCCTTCCGCACCCCAGTATCCAACCTCTGCTTTCTGCAACAGTCCTTCTGCACCCAAGTCTCCAACCTCTGCTCACTGAAACATTCCTTCTGCACCCCAGTCTCCAAACTCTACTCTCTGTAATGATCCTTCTGCACCCCAGTCTCGAACCTCTGCTCTTTGCAACGATCCTTCTGCACCTTAGTGTCCAACCTCTTCTCTCTGCAAAGATCCTTTGGCACCCCAGTCTCAAACCTCTGCTCGCTGCAACAATCCTTGTGAACCCCAGTCTCCAACATATGCTCTCTGCAACAGTTCTTCTGTACCTCAGTCTGAAAACTCTGCTCTCTGCAATAATCCATCTGCACCCCAGTCTCCATCCTCTTTTCTCGGTACCGCAGTCTCCAACCTCTGTTCTCCGTAAGGGTCCTTATGCACCCCAGTATCCAACCTCTGCTTTCTGTATCAGTCGTTTTGCACCACAGTCTCCAAACTCTGCCATCTGTAAGAGTCTTTCTGCAACTCAGTCTGCAACCTCTGCTCTCTGCAACAGTCCTTGTGCACCCCAGTCTTTATCCTCTGCTCTCTGCAACATTCCTTCTGCACCCCAGTCTCCAACATCTGCTATCTGCAACAGTCATTCTCCACCCCAGTTTCCAAACTCTGCTCTCTGTAAGAGTCCTTCTGTACTGCATTCTCGAAACTCTGCTCTCTGTAAGGATACTTCTGCACCAGAATCTCCAAACTCTGCTTTCTGTATCAGTCCTTCTGCACTCCAGGCTCCAATTTCTGCTCTGTGTAATTGTCCTTCTGCACCTTAGTCTCTAACGTCTGCTCTCTGCTACAGTTTTTCTGGACCCCAGTCTCCATCATCTACTCTCTGCAACAGTCCTTCTGCACCCCAGTCTCCAACCTCTGCTCTTTGTAAGAGTCCTTCTGTAGTAAATACTCCAACATCTGCTGTCTCTAATGGTCCTCCTGTACCCCAGTATTCAACCTCTGCTTCTTGAGTCATTTCTTCTGCACTTCTGTCTCAATCCTCTGCTGTCTATAACAGTCCTTCTGCATCTCAGTCTCCAACCTCTGCTCTCTGCAACAGTTCCTACTGCATCCAAATCTCTAACTTCTGCTCTATGCACAAGTCCTTCTGCACTCCAGTATCCATCCTCTGCTCTCTGTAACAATCCTTCTGCACCACAGTCTCCAAATTCTGCTCTCTGCAGCAGTCCTTCTTAACCCCCGTCTCCAACCTCTGCTCGCTGAAATATGCTTCTGTACCACAGTCTCCAAACTCGACTCTCTGAAACAGTTCTTCTGCACTGCAGTCTTCAAACTCTGCTCTCTGTTACAATCCCTCTGCACCTCAGTCTCCAACCTCTCTGCTCTCTGCAATGGTCCTTCTGCAACCCTGTCTTAAACCTCTGTTTTTGCAACAGTCCTTCTGCTCCCCAGTCTCCAATCTCTGCTCTCTGTAACAGTCCTTCTGCACCCCAGTCTCCAACATCTGCTTTCTGTATCAGTCCTGCACCCCAGTCTCCAACCTCTGCTATCTGTAAGAGTCCTTCTGAACCTCAGTCTCTATCCTTGCTCTCTGCAACAGTCCTTTTGCAACCTAGTCTCCAATGACTGCTCTCTGCAACAATCCTTCTGCACCCCAGTCTCCAACGTCTGCTTTCTACAACAGTCCTTCTGCATCCCAGTCTCCAAACTCTGCTCTCTGTAAGATCCTTCTACATCCCAGTCTCCAAGCTCTGCTATCTTCAAAGTTCTATTGGCACCTCAGTCGCCAACCTCTGCTCTCTGTAATGGTCCTTCTGCAACCCAGTCTCAAAACTCTGCATTCTGTATGAGTCCTTCTGCACCTCAGTCTCCAACCTCTGCTCTCTTTAACAGTCCTTCTGCACCTCAGTCTTCAACCTCTGCTCTCTGCAATTGTCCTTCTGCAGGTCACTCTTCAAACTCAACTCTCTGTAAAAGTTATTCTGTATCTCAGTATCCAAACTCTACACTCTGGAAGATCCTTTTGCAAACCAATCTCCAAACTCTGCTCTCTGTAACAGGCCTTCTGCACCGCTTCTCCAAACTCTGCTCTTTGTAACAGGCTTTCTGCACCCCACTCTCCAACATCTACTCTAATGAACAGTCCATATGCACACAAGTCTCCAACTCTGCTCTCTGCCACAGTCATTATGAACCCCAGTCTTTAACATCTGCTCCCTACATTAGTCTTTCTGCACCTCAGTCTCAAAACTTTGCTCTCTGCTACGATTTTTCTGCACCCCAGTCTCCAACCTGTGTTGTCTGCAACATTCTTTCTGCACCACAGTCTCCAAACTCTGCTCTCTGTAACAGTCCTTCTGAACCACAGTCTCCAACCTCTCTTCTCTGTAATGGTCCTTCTGCACCCCAGTCTCCAAACTCTGCTTTCTGTATCAGTCCTTCTGAACCACAGTCTCCAACCTCTGCTCTATGCAACAGTCTTTCTGCAACCAAGTCTCCAACCTCTTTTGTCTGCAAGAATCATTCTGCACCCCAGTCTCCAACATCTGTTTTCTGTATCAGTCCTGGACCACAGTCTTTAAAATCTGCTCTCAGTAGCAGTCCTTCTGCACCTCAGTCTCCAACCTATGCTCTCTGCAAGAGTCCTTCTGCACCCCAGTGTCAAACTTCTGCTCTCTGCAACAATCCTTCTGCACACCAGTCTCAAATGTCTGCTCTCTATCACAGTCCTCCTGCAACTCAAACTCCAACCTCTGCTCACTGTATGATTCTTCTGCACCCCAGTCTCAAACCTCTGCTCTCTTCAACGGTCCTTCTGCACCCCAGTCTCTAACCTCTGTTCTCTGCATCAGTCTTTCTGCACCATAGTCTCCAACATCTACTCTCTGCAACAGTTCTTTTTCATCCCAGTCGTCAACCTCTGCTCTCTATAACAGTCCTTCTCTACTGCATTCTCCAACCACTGCTCTCTCTAAGGGTTCTTCTGGATCCCAATCTCCTACCTCTTCTAACTGCAACAGTCCTTCTACACCCCAGTCTAAAACCTCTGCTCTCTGCAACAGTCCTTCTTCACCCCAGTCTTCAAGATCTGCTCTCTGCTACGATCCTTCTGCAATTCAGTCTCCAAATTCTACTCCTTGTAACAGTGCTTCTGCACCTCAGTCTCCAACCTCTGCTCTCTGTAAGATCCTTCTGCAACCCAATCTCCAAACTCTGTTCTCTGTAACAGTCCTCGTGCACCCCAGTCTCAAAGCTCTGCTCTCTGTAACAGGCTTTCTTCAACCCAGTCTCCAAACTCTGCTCTCTGTATCTGTCCTTCTGGACCCCAGTCTCCAACCTCTGCTCTCTGCAACAATACATCTGCACCCTGGCTCCAACCTATGCTCGCTGCAACAGTCCATGTGCACCCAGTCTCCAACATCTGCTCTCTGCAACAGATCTTCTGTACCTCAGTCTAAAAACTCTGCACTCTGCAATAATCTTTCTGCACCCCAGTCTCCAAACTCTACTCTCTGTAAAAGTCTTTCTGTACATCAGTCTCCAACCTCTGCTTTTTGTAAGACCCTTTTAAACCAAGTCTGCAAACTCTGCTCACTGAAACACTTTTTTTGCACCCCAGTCTCCAATCTCTGCTCTCTGTAACAGGCCTTCTGCACCCCAATCTCCAACCACTGCTCTCTGTAAGACGCATTCTTCACCCCAGTCTCCAACAGCTACTCTCTGTAATGATGCTTGTGCACCCCAGTCTCCAACCACATCTCTCTGCAACAGTCCTTCTGCACCCTAGTCTCCAACCTCTACTCTGTGTAAGACTTTTCTGCGCACAAGTCTCCAACATCCGCTCGCTGTAACATTCCTCTGGAACCCAGTCTCAAAACTCTGCTCTCTGTAACAATAATTCTGAACTTCAGTCTCCAACTTCTGCTCTCTGCAAAGGTGCTTCTGCACCCTCGTATCCAAGCACTGTTATCTGCAACAGTCGTTCTGCACCCCAGTCTTTAATCTCTGCTCTCTGTAGCAGTCATTCTGTACCGGAGTCTCCAACCTCTGCTCTCTTTATCCGTCCTCCTGAACCCCAGTCTCCAACCTCTGCTCTCTTTAACAGTCTTTCTGCAACTCATTCTCCAACCTCTTGTTTCTGCAACAGTCCTCCTGCACCCCCGTCTCCACCCTCTGCTCTCTGCAACATTCCTTCTGCACCGGATATCCTACCTGTGCTCTCTGTAAAAGTCCTTCTACACCCCAGTCTCAAACCTCTGCTCTCTATAACAGTCCTTCTGCAACCCAGCCTCAAAAGTCTGCTCTCTATAACAGTCCTTCTGCATCCCAGTCTCCAACCTCTGCTTTCTGTAGCAGGCATTCTGCACTCCAGTCTCCAAACTCTTCTCTCTGAAACAGTCTTTCTGCACGCCAGTCTGCAACCTCTGCTCTCTTTAACGGTTCTTCTGCATCCCAGGCTCCCACCTCAGCTTTCTGTATCATAATTCTTCACCCCAATCTCCAACGACTTCTCTGTGTAACAGTCTTTCTGCATCTCAGTCTCCAAACTCTGCTCTCTTCAACAGTCCTTCTGCACCCCAGTCTCCAACCTCTGCTTTCTGCAACATTCCTTCTGAACCCCAGTCTTTAATCTGTTCTCTCTGTAGCAGTGCTTCTGCATCCTAGTCTCCCACCTCTGCTCTCTGTAACGATCCTTCTGCAGCTCAGTCTCCACCTCTGCTCTCTGCACGATTCCTCTGCAACTCCGTCTCCAACTTCTGCTGTCTTCAACGATCCTTCTGCACCTCACTCTTCAAACTCTGCTCTCAGTAACAGTTTTTGTGCACCTCAGTATCCAATTTCTGCTCTCTGCAACGATCCTTCTGCACCCCAGTCTCCAACCTCTGCTCTCTGCAACGATCCTTCTGCACCCCAGTCTCCAACGTCTCCTCTCCTTAACACTTTTTCAGCACCCCATTCTCCAACCGTTGTTCTCTGTAAGGTCCTTCTGCACTCCAGTTTCCAAACTCTGCTCTCTGTAAGATACCTTCTCCAACCCAGTCTCCAAGCTCTGCTTTCTTCAACGGTCCTGCTGCAACCAAGTCTCCAAACTCTGTTCTCTGAAACAGTCCTTCTGCTCCCCAATTTCCAATCTCTGCTCTCTGTAACAGTCTTTCTGTACTGCACTCTCCAACTTCTGCACTCTGTAATGGTCCTTCGGCACCCTAGTCTCCAACCTCTGCTTTCTGTATCAGTCCTTCTGCACCACAGTCTCCAAACTCTGCTCTCTGTTACAGTCTTTCTGCAACTCAATCTCCAAACTCTGCTTTTTGTAAAATCCTTCTGCAACCAAGTCTTTAAACTCTGGTCTCCGTAACAGTTCTTCTGCACACCAGTCTCCAACCTCTGCTCTCTGCAACGATCCTTTTTCACCCCAGTCTCCAACCTCTTCTCTTTGCAACAGTCATTCTGAACCCCATTCTCCAACATCTGCTATCTGCAACAGTCCTTCTGCACCTCAGTCTGAAAACTCTGCTCTCTGCAACGATCCTTGTGCACCCCAGTCTCCAAACTGTGCTTTCTGTAACAGTCCTTCTTCACCTCAGTCTCCAACTTCTGCTCTCTGCAACAGTTCTTCTGCACCCCAGATTTAACATCTAGTCTCTGAAACAGTCCTTCTACACCCCTGTCCAAATGCAGAAGAATGAGACCTGAACTATTACTCACCCTGCAAAAAATCAATTAAAAATGCATTAAAGACCCAGGCACTAGGCCATAAATTATGCAGTTTTTAGAAAAAAAACAAAGTCAATACTCAAACCTACAGGCAGAGGCAATGACTTTCTCAATAGGATGCCAAAGCTCAAGAGATAACACCAAAAGTTAGCTAATAAGATGGCATCAAATTAAGAAGGTTCTGCACAGCAAAGGAGACAATTAGAATATGAAGAGAGAACCTACGGAAAGGGAGAAAATCATTATGAGGTGCTCTTCTAAAAGAGGATGAATATTCAGAATATTAATAAACAACTCAAAAAAATTAACATCAAACTCACAATTATTAAATAACCCAATTATCAAATAACCCAATTACCAAATGGGAAACTAAATGAACTAAACAGACACATCTTAGAAGAATATATGTGAGTGGCCAACAAATATATGAAAATACTTGCAAGTCAAGACTACCCTGAGATTTCATCTCACTTCAGAGACAAAGGCAACCACCAAGATTACAAACAGAAATGAGTGTGACAAAAAGAGAATTGGAGAAAAAGGAGCACTCTCACCCTGTTGGTGGGCATGTAAATCAGCACAACCACCACAGAAATCGGGATGGAGGCTCCTCAGGAGTAGCCATGGACCACCCTGTGACCGAGCTCTACCTCTGCGTGGTATTTATCACAGCGGATCGAAGTCATCATACTATAATGACACACACATGCCCATGAACCAGCCGAGGTGACATCAGTGGACGAATGGATAAAGAACATCTGGTATATGCACACTGGAATTTCATTTAGCCATAAAGAAGAACGAAATTATGTCATGCTGGAAGATGGATGGATCTTCAGAACATTAAGGGAAATAAGCAACTCAGAAAGTTAAGGGCCGTATGTTTTTCCTCTGTTAAAACTAGAGGGGGAAAATGAAGGAAAGTTGGGAAGGGAGTCTCATCATGAAAGTTGAAGGAAGATCAGTAGGGTCAAGGCACCAGGGGAGCAGGTGAGGAAAAGGGAAATATTGGAATGATATTTGCCAAAGTTCACGGTTATTGTGTGTGCATGTTCAAATATGTGTCAGCAAATCCCACCATTATGGACCACTACAATGCACCAATGAAGTGTGAAAAGAAGAGTTTCACATTACATGGGACAGGCACTATTCTAGGAGGGTGCCCATTTTTTCCCATCTAAAAATACAACCATCATTTACCACTGTCAAAAATCTCTACAGATTCAAATGTTCTGATCACTGCTCCACCATATGGCCTCTTCTACTTCAGGGTCCCCTTATTCCAACTGAAATCAGGAAGCACATTTCAACGATGCCATCTGTTAATGTCTTCCCAGGCTGCCGAGGACAGTGGCTGCGGGTTTCACAAGGATCTAGTGCTGCCTTCTGAACGCATGTCCACAAGGCCTTGGCGAAGGCTGGTGCTCCAGGCCCTCCTCCAGATCAAGCTGTGAGGCCAGGGAAGAGGTCACATAACACGCCATCCAACACCTTATTTATTTCTGATCACAATCCTGTCCATTATTCCAGGATCATATTGGTCATTGAACTTAAGCAAACACTGAGTCCAGATTTCAGTCCATCAACCAAAGAGAGTCTAATAGCCACTCCCCGTAGCTCAGTAAAATCCTTGGCCCTAACATTTCTGGGGATTACGTCCCTGTGACTGCATTCAAGATGATCCAGCAATATGTCCTGACTTCTTTGGTCTAGAAGACTCAAACAAATTCTCTTATATATTCTTAAGGCTCCTATTAACAAAATACAGTAAAATATTTACCTTTTATTATGGTGTGACCCTTATACTCTCCTGGGCTATATTTTATACTCTTACCTGAGGCATTCTAGGATCAAACCCCAATTAAGAGTCTGGTGACAATGTGGGATGATGGATGAGCATCTTAAAGACAATTGGGCTGGGGATGAGGCTCAAGCAGTAGTGCACTTGCCTGGCATGCGTACGGCCTGGGTTCAATCCTCAGCATCATCACATACCAACAAAGATAACAAAGATGTTGTGTCCGCCGAGAACTTGAAAATGAATATTAAAAATTCTCTCTCTCTCTCTCTCTCTCTCTCTCTCTCTCTCTCTCTCTCTCTCTCTCTCTCTCTCTCCTCTCCTCTCTTCTTCTCTCCTCTCTCACTCTCTCTAATAGAAAAAAAAGACAAATGACCAGGTAGAGTAACCATAGGGTCTTCAATTTAGGGAAAGCTAGTCTCCTCAGGGAAGGAGTGGCTGCTTCTGACAGCAAAGAGGGTTAATGGAGATTTCAGGGCTCAAGGCTCTGAGATTTGTCTAATTCCACTGGTATTTTGCCATTCCAGTTAACAGGGTCTCAATCATTCCCCCATTAATGTCCTATTTGACATAAGAGAGACCTGGAGAAATTGTGGATTTATAATTTTCTTTGTACTTCTGCAATTTGGAGAATTGGATGTTTTATTCTGATATTAACCTTTATCAGTTTCCAGAGAAAAAATATTTCTGATGATCTGAACCTGACTTGAAAGAGGAATATAATGCTTGAACCTATCATTTTCTTCCTCTTTTTTTATTTTTTTTATTGGTTGTTCACAACATTACAGAGCTCTTGACATATCATATTTCATACATTAGATTGAAGTGGATTATGAACTCCCAATTTTACCCCAAATGCAGATTGCAGAATCACGTCGGTTATACATCGACAATTTTACATAATGCCCAATTAGTAATTGTTGTATTCTGCTAGGGGATAGGAGGAATATAATGCTTGAACCTATCATTTTCTTTCTCTAAGTCTCCCACTCCAGTCAGTAACAGCAGTCTGCAGTGATGCTGTAATGTTCATTCCCACCCTGAAGGTCGATGATGTTATTCCAAAGCTCAGTTTTCCATAGACATTTGGTTTCAGACCACGATAACTTAAAGTCTCTGTTGGGTCATTGCACACCAGAAATAATCAGGTCTCCTTTTCCATGGGCTGTGACATCATCAACATATTCAATTCCCTCAGGTCAGACATCCAACCTACCTCCTCAGATTTGTTATCTAGAACCATCTCTTATGTAAACCACTATTGTGGTCAGTGCCACCATGGTCAGGTAGAGATGAAAAACGACTCTTGATGTATTAGGGTAGAGAAAGTTGACACAGAAAAAAGTTATAAAATTGTTGGGAGATCTGGAAGAAAAAAGAAAAACAGGGCAGGTGACACCACCCCATATATGGAAACCCTAACTTCCCTGGAAAGAGACGCTCATTCCACGCTACTTTGACCCACATTCAGGAACAGCTGTCTAGGAGCCTGAACACACATCTCCTGGCACCAAGGAGATAAGTTTCTGCCTCTGCAGGGCTGGTTTGCTGCTGCTGCTATGGGATCCAAAAAAACCCGCTTTCTTCCTTTCCTTTCTTCCTCTCTGCCTAGTGTTTGGCTGATCTTGAGAGAACCTCCTAAAATGGAGGCCTGCAGGCAGGGGAGTGTGGGAAACGAGGTTCTCGTACTTTCTGTCCCTCTGGTGTGGGGAGAACACAGAAGAACAGAGATGGTGCTGAACACCCACACAAGGTGTCCGACACACTTGAACCTGAAAGTGGGAAAAGGGTGTTTGTGAAAAGAGAGGAGAGAAAGGAGTCTCAGAGATTTTAAAAGTGAGAGTTAGAGTTGAAGCTCAAGATACAGACTCTCTAACCAGGTGTCTACAAGTCCCTGGGAGGCATTTTTTTCCAGATGACTGTATACTACAGTTTGAAGATTGGTCTAGACTTTGATGGTGCAAAGGGATGCACACCATCCAGCCAGCTTCCTCAGAACAGTCTGGACCTCGTTGCTTCTCAGGCTGTGAATGACGGGGCTCAACAGGAGGCTCACCACACAGAAGAGCACAGAGACCAGGGTGTCCATGTCCAGCCTTCTCTGGGCCTGTCATAGTGGAAGTTGGCTGTTCCATAGAAGACCACCACGACAGTGAGGGGGGACGCAAAGGTGGAGAAGGCCTTCCTCCTGCCCTGGGCAGAGGGAATCCCCAGGATGGCCGCCATGATGAGGGCGTAGGAGCCTGCAGTGAAGAGGCAGGGCCTCAGGCCCATGGTGGCACTGACCACGTGGAGCGCAGACTCGTTGACAGAGGTGTCTGAGCAGGAGAGCTTTAGGAGCAATGGGGTGTCACAGAGAAAGTGGCTGAACTGCTGAGGCCCACACAGAGTGAGTGTGATGGCCAGCACCGTGTGTGTGACCAAATTTACCAGCCCACACAGCCAGGACCCAGTCACCAGGCCAACACAGACCTTCACACTCATGATGACTTGGTACTGAGGAGGACGGCAGGTTTGCCACACAGCTGTCATACTGGCCACACAGCCAGTAAGACGTCTTCTGTGCCAGCAATTGTCACAAAGAAGAAGATCTGGGAAACGCAGCCCTCATAAGAAATGGCCTTCTTCTCCCAAAAGAAGTTCACCAGCAGTACTGGGAGGGTGGTGGATGTGTAGCAGACGTCCAAGAAGCTCAAATTGCTGAGGAAAATGTACATTGGAGTGTGGAGAGCAGGACTGACCCCGGTGGCCCCTATTATGAGCATGTTCCCCAGGAGAGTGGTCAGGTAAATGACCAGAAAGAGCAGAAAGAACCAGCCCTGTAGGTTGGAGTGGTTGGAAAATCCCAAAAAGATGAATTCAGTGACTAATGATTGATTGCTCATTTCCAATGGTGTTATAGCTACAAAACAGAGAAAAAGAGATCATGACGAGAATGGACTGAGAGCACCCAAACAGGCTTGTTAATCTGCGGCAACATGGCAAATAATATTGTATACAGAGATGCCTGGACTCTGGAAAGAGACGTATAAGAGTGACTTTAGAGAGAGCATAACTTCTCACAGACTTTTGCATGGGTGCTCTTCTTTAAGAATAAATGGAGACTTGGTCAAAATGCACAACCAGCTATCAACCCCTGTGTCTCATTGAATCTGCATTATCTCCCTCCTAACACTGTGCTTCACTCTGATGAATTCTTTTTTGTATGTCTGTTATTTCAAGTAATAAGTTTTAACTGTGGAAAAATGAAGAAAATGCACAAAGTTATTCAGAAGAATAGAACAGGTCACAAAATCAAAGCTCTCTTTGCATTCATCCCATTCTACCTTTATCTATCTTTAAAATATCCAAAGCAAAATTTCCCAATATTGTTGTACTCTATTTACTTGTTTGCCTCTTAATCTTTATTTCCTAACATAAAATTAAGTTAATATTTCCCTTTTTATTGAACATAGAAACCTTCCATTCCATTTACTATCATAAATATTGGAATAGAAGCTTTCATACATATGTATCTGTGATCATCTCTGATTATTTCTTAAAAGTAAAATTATAAGTCACCTGCTTTTAAATACATTGATCTATTTTTTCAGTAGAAACTTTTATGTTTTTAAGTTTCATAAGACACAAGAAATTTTTACAAATGATATATACTTAGGTATTTTTTTTCTTTTGTATTATAAGATTTACATCACCAAACATTACATTTCCTGAAAAAAATGATTGATACAATTACTGATTTTCTATCATGTTACCCATGCTAATCCGTGATCCATTGTTTTGAACTAAAATTTCTGTTTTTTTTCAATCTTAAATGAAAAATATTATAGTAAAACAGTAGGCTCCTGGTCCAAATAGATGTGGATTGAGATCCATCTGTTGTTTACTAGATGTTGTTTGTAAAAAAGTCAGCTCATCTCTATTCCTCAGTTTGTTCCTTGCTTAGGATATTAATGATGTCTATTTCACAACTGCTGAAAAAAGTTTTGAGATAATATAAGCTATGTGTCTGGCACATTACATTTACTCAATGCCTTTTATCAAGTTAGAAAATGTCTATCCATTTTTTACTAGTAGTTTTTTTTTTTTTTTTTTTGGTGTATGTGTGCTGGGTTTTGAGTTCACAGCCTTATGCATACTAAGCATGCACTCTACCACTGGACTTTGCCCCTAGTTTCATTTAGTTATAGTTATTATCATAAATAGATATTGAATTTTCTTATTTTTTCTGCATCTATTTAAATGATATATATTTTGTTTTTCTTATTTAGTCTGTTACTATGGAAATTCGGTTGATTGAATTTTTGAATATTGAACCAGCCTTGCATTCTGGGATTGATCTCAATTGACTGTAATGTTATCCTTATTCTATATGGCTGAGTTCAGTTTGTTAATATTGTTCCCTGCTTGCTTTTGTGTATTCTATTTTCGCTGTTCTCCAGAGATAATCTATTTCTTGAAGAATTCTCAGCTGTATTCTACTGTTATTTTCAGTCAATGCATGTTAGTGGACTAGTGGAAAACAGAGAAGGGATTTCTGATGTTTCCAGGAAGCCCTGCCTTAGGTATTGTAAACTCAGTCACAGAAATAGGGCCTTCACAGTGACCCACTTTCTAGCAATATGGCTGAGCCTAGTTCTTATTCCTTCCGACGTTAGACATTTCAGCCTGTTCCTTTCCAAAGCTACAAAGGTTTTCCTTTGAGTGTCCTAATGTAACAGTTTCTGTTACTCTTGCCCCTGAAGATTACAGCTTTTGTTCTATGCAAAAAATCAGGAAATGGGTCTGGGAGGAGTTTTGGCTGCTGTTGCTGCTCTTTGTCCTTCCACCTATCCAAGAAATGATACCGTTATAGACACTTTCTCAGAATACTTCCCTATCTTCCTGGGAGCATTTGGTGGAATCCACGGAGATAAAGAAAAAATACAAACATCTTATGCCTATAGAACTCGGGGTCTTTATGCTCTTAAACCAGTCTATACTTAGTTTTTAGCAATCCATTAACTATTTTTTATTTGTGTTTTTTGTATAAATAAACTCCTATGTATCTAGTGGTTTCTCCCATATTTAAAAAAATGCCTGGATTATTTTGGTTGCTTATCTCTCCCCAGACTTCGGTTAGTTGTTTGCCTTATAATCTTCATCCCTAATAAAATCAAGGAAAGTCATTAATTTGCATTTTCTTCTGCTCTTTTTGGTTATTATAATGATGAAAACAACATGCTTTCTAGCTATTTCCATAGATACTCAAGGTGAAATTTGAAGTCTATACACTTACTTTTCAAAAATATTTAGTAATTTGTAATTTAGTTAAATATATATTTATTCTATTCAAAACAATCCGATTCCTAGCATATTTCCAAGGAAATTAATGCACAGTACACAAAAATTCTTGTGTAAAAATTCATAATAACTCAAACAAATATTATGCCTTCAGCAGAAGGACAGAAGACAAATCATGATTTATGATGCAGTGGAATAATTCAGTTACTTTAGAAACACAAATACTGGAACATTAATAACATTGACAAATCTAAAAAAAATTTCTGGGTAAAAGAAGCCAGATACAAAATATATACTGTATGTTTCCTTTAAATAAAGTTAAAAAGTTAGTAAAACAGCTATAATGGTAAAGTAATAATGGTGGTCTTTTTTTTTTTTTTGGAGCACAGGGGTGATATCAGTTGAAGCATGAAGGAATTTTCTAAAGTGATGGAAATGTTTTATATCCTGATTTTTGGTAGTTCATATATATGTAAAATATTATAAACCTGTACACTTTAGATCTGTGCATTGTTTGAGTACAAATTATAGTTCAATTTTTAAAAATAGCCTTATTTTAAAAATAAGTAATTAATGGGAAGAGTGGTACCTGCCTGTAGCCCCAGGTACTTGGGAGACTAAGGCAGGAGGATCATAAATTTGAAACTCTGCAAGGCCCCCCGCCCCAAATAATTGAAAGGGCTGGGGATATAGCTTCATGGTAGACTGCCACTGGGTTCAATCCCAAGTACTGCAGTAAGTAAGTAAGTAAGTAAGTAAATTGATAAAGAGAAGTGAAAGCATTTTTTCAAGATGATTTTTAACTCAGGATTGGTTGGAACCACATCTAAATATTTTTTTAGGTCTCTAAGAGGTTAAGTATTTTCTCCCATTTTTTTGCGTTTCTCTACTTCTTTTTTACCACAGTGATAGTCCAGGACATATCACATTTTACAAGTGACATCAGTTGTTTCCTGATCACGATCTGTTTGAAGCAGTGAATGTGATTGGTGGGTGCATTCGGTCTGTATCACAGATACAAAGCCTTGCTCACCATGATGGATTGGCGTGTGCATGTGTGTGTGTGTGTGTGTGTGTGTGTGTGTGTGTGTGTGTTATTGGTTGTGGGATTGGTCTTGACTGAGAACACTGTCTTATAGTTATGGGATGGCAAGTTGGCATCTCAGGCAACTTTGATGGCAGAAATCTCAAAGAATATAGCAGGAATCTGCCATCTAAGGCTCAGCAAGCTCAGAACACTTGGTTATCCTAATTGCCATAAATGGAAAGACCCTCACTATTGAGCTTCTATGAGAGCTGCATCACACTGGGTCGGGAGAAAGGAGCCCATTTCCATAGAGATGTACCCTGTTTTGATGGAGACTCCAGCTAGGCTTCAAGAAGCTGGTGGGATAGTACCAGTGGATGCTGCCAAGCCGTGGGTCATTCTGAGGCGCCTGCTACTTCAGGGGAGGTGGCAGGGTATCAGCCTATGGGGCCGGGACCAGGCTCTGTGAAGCTGTGTCAGGCCTGATTTCTAAGCAAGGTACTTGGCAATAGAAACCTCAGAAAACGTCCCACCCCCACCATGCCATGGGCCACCAGAGAGCCCAGGTGTGTCTCTGGAAGCCAGGCTTGGGTATGAGCATGGACATCAATGATTGCAGAGTATCAACAATAGGGGACCTTAAATCTCTTTCAGGTGAGTGCAGACTAAAAACAGGGACATCTGGAGGGAGATAGACTGGGTTTTAGAAAATCATCAGATCTCTAGGTCTAGAACACGTCGATAGACCCACTCATGGAATTGTGCATGTGAGTCCAAGAAGCAGGGGTCGATAACTGTGAAACCTGGTTCCCCAGGTTTTAGACACACCTGTTTAGTTCAAAAGAGTGATCTGAGTGCTAAAACAAGATCAAAATCAAGTGGTCTGTATCTGAAGACGTGCTGTGTTGAAGGTGGAAGAAAATCTCTGAAGCCCTCATGGAGAAGGATATGGAGAACTTTAAAGTCGTAGTTGAAGAGGACACAACACGGTAAAGACAACAAATCAGTTTGGGCAGGCTGGCTAGCTGGTGGGATCACTCAAAAAAACAGGAATATGTGAGGAATAGCAGATGTAGAGGAGGCTTTAGTGGATTTGATTTGAGTAATGTTGAATGTGAGTTATCTGTGGGATAATCACGTGGAAATGCCCTTCACAGACAGCCTAGAACTGCAGGTGTGGATTTGGGAGTCATTGTCTTGAAGGCAACTGTTACAGCAAAGGGTGAATATGAAATCCCCCAGGAGAAAAGAGAAAGTAGAGAAGGAAATAGAGAAAGTACGGATTCTTGTGATACTTGGTGTTCACGAAAATTGTAGTAAAATTTTATCCAGAAATGACTAAAAACACCACACTATCTAGGTCAGTTGTAGGTATCGCTTTCTCTAAATAATTTCCCTAAACAAGAGGTTACCTTATTAGCATTGATTTACAATAAATCAACTTTGAAATGGAGCTGGAAGCTACAAGTACTTGACATTTGTTACGTTCTCTGTTTTCTCTATCAACTACCTGGATGAACTTCAAGTCATTTAGAAATCAGTGACATGTACTTTCTTTTAACTCCCCGTATCAAAAAGATCAATATGACAATCTCTTTTATAGGTAGATATTTAGATGTTTTCAGAAAAAGAAATAAAATTCCACATAGAAGGCAGACCTGCCGATAACTATGTTTTTAAAATTCATTTTATTTTATTTTATTTTATTTTTTAATTTTAATCCTCATCTCTATTATTACTATTGTTATTTTTTTTAAATTCTTTTAAATCTTCAATTTTTTCTTTCTCTTTTTCTCTTCCTCTGTTTTTCCATTTCCTTTCAATTCTCTTATTCCCCCTTCCTTGAATTCTACCTGGTTACTCTCATTCTCTTTGGTGATTTCTTCCCTTCCCTGCTAATACCTTTCCTCCTAAGCATCAAATAATTTTATAGGAGTAGACAGTAACTCAACAGTCAAACAAAAAAGCAAAATGAGCAGTATGAAAAAGCAAGGAAGAAAAAGAGTACAAACAACAAAGGACAGCCCAAATATTCAGGACGACATAGAGTCATCAGAAAAGTGGTCATATAAAGAACTCAGGGAACACCTTAGACAGATGGAATGGAACCTTAAAGAGGACACAAGACAGCAGATTCAAGCAGTGAAAGAACACATTGAGAAGGAATTACATAAAAGGATAAAAGAAGAAATTAAGCATCTATATCACGAGATAGAGACTATAAAAAAGAATCAAACAATAATCTTAGAAATGAAGGAAATTATAAACCAAATTAAAATCTCAAATGAGAGTATCACTAATAGAGTGGAGCAACTAGAAGCCAGAACGTCTGATAATGAAGACAAAATATATCAACTTGAAAAGAGTCTAGCCAACTCAGATAAGATGGTTAAAAATCTTGAGAAAAACATACAAGAGATATGCGATAATATAAAAAAAAACCAATTTAAGAGTCATTGGGATAGAGGAAAGGATAGAAATTGAAACCAGGGGAATGAGTAATTTACTAAATGAAATAATTACAGAAAACTTTCCAGAAATAAAAAAGGAAACAGATATACAAATTGTAGATGCATACAGGACACCGAGCATACAAAATCACAGTAGACTAACGCCAAGACACATTGTTATGAAGATATCCAATATACAGAACAAAGAGAGAATATTAAAAGCTACAAGAGAAAGGAGAAAGATTACATTCAGGGGTAAACCAATAAGGTTAACAACGGATTTTTCAACAGAGACACTGAAAGCAAGAAGATCCTGGAACAACGTATTCCAAACACTGAAAGACAATGGATGCCAACCAAGAATCCTGTATCCAGCAAAATTAAGCTTCAGGTATGACAATGAAATAAAAATCTTTCACGATAAACAAAAACTAAAAGAATTTGCAGCCAGAAAACCAGCATTGCAAAGCATCTTGGGCAAAACACTCCACGAGGAAGAAATGAAAAACAATAACCAAAGCCAACAGTGGGAAGTACCTCAGTAAAGACAGACAGAGGGGGGAAAGCAAATCATGGAGAAACAAACTAAATTGAAAAAAAAAAGATAAATAATCAAACATGGCTGGAAGTACAAACCATATATCAATAGTAACTCTAAAAATTAATGGTTTAAACACTCCAATAAAGCGACATAGGTTGGTAACATGGATTAAAAAAACAAATCCAACAATATGCTGCCTCCAGGAGACACACCTGACTGGAAAAGACATACACAGGCTGAAGGTGAAAGGTTGGGAAAAAATATATCACGCACACGGTCCTCGCAAGCAAGCAGGGGTGGCCATCCTCATATCGAATAAAATCGACTTCAAGACTAAATTAATCCAAAGGGATAAGGAAGGACATTATATTCTGTTAAAAGGAACCATTAAATAACAAGATATAACAATTATCAATATTTATGCACCTAATAATGGTGCTGTGAAGTTCATAAAACAAATTCTCCTCAAGTTCAAAAATCAAATAGACCACAACACAATAATTATGGGCGACTTCAACACACCTCTCTCACCATTGGACAGATCCTCCAAACAAAAGTTGAATAAAGAAACTATAGAACTCAATACCACAATCAATAACCTAGACTTAACTGACATATATAGAATATATCAACCATCATCAAGAGGATATTCTTTTTTCTCAGCAGCACATAGATCCTTCTCAAAAATAGACCATATATTATGCCATAGGCCAACACTCAGTAAATATAAAGGGGTGGAGATAATACCATGCATTTTATCTGATCATAATGGAATGAAACTGGAAATCAATGATAAAAGAAGGAAGGGAAAATTCAATATCACATGGAAAATGAACAATATGTTACTGAATGATCAAAGGGTTACAGAAGACATAAAGGAGGAAATCAAAAAATTCTTAGAAATAAATGAAAATACAGACACAACGTATCGGAATCTATGGAACACAATAAAAGCAGTTTTAAGAGGGAAATTCATCGCCTGGAGGTCATTCCTCAAAAAAAGGAAAAACCAACAAATAAATGAGCTCACACTTCATCTCAAAGCCCTAGAAAAGGAAGAGCAAAACAACAGCAAATGTCGCAGAAAGCAAGAAATAATTAAAATCAGAGCGGAAATCAACGAAATTGAAACAAAAGAAACTATTGAAAAAATTAACAAAACTAAAAGTTGGTTCTTTGAAAAAATAAACAAGATTGACAGACCCTTAGCCATGCTAACGAAGAGAAGAAGAGATAGAAATCAAATTACTAACATAAGGGATGAAAAAGGCAATATCACAACAGATGCTACAGAAATACAGAAGACAATTAGAAATTATTTTGAAAACCTATACTACAATAAAATAGAGGATAGTGAAGACATCGATAAATTCCTTAAGACATATGATTTGCCCAGACTGAGTCAGGAGGACACACACAATTTGAACAGACCAATATCGATGGATGAAATTGAAGGAGCAATCAAAAGACTACCAACCAAGAAAAGCCCAGGACCGGATGGGTATACAGCGGAGTTTTACAAAACCTTTAAAGAAGAATTAATACCAATACTTTTCAAGTTATTCCAGGAAATAGAAAAAGAGGGAGCTCTTCCAAATTCATTCTATGAGGCCAACATCACATTGATTCCGAAGCCAGACAAAGACACATCAAAGAAAGAAAACTACAGACCAATATCTCTGATGAACCTAGATGCAAAAATCCTCAATAAAATTCTGGCGAATCGGATACAAAGGCACATCAAAAAAATTGTGCACCATGATCAAGTAGGATTCATCCCTGGGATGCAAGGATGGTTCAATATATGGAAATCAATAAATATTATTCACCATATCAATAGACTTAAAAATAAGAACCATATGATCATCTCGATAGACGCAGAAAAAGCATTCGACAAAGTACAGCATCCCTTTATGTTTAAAACATTAGAAAAACTAGGGATAACTGGAACTTACCTTGACATTGTAAAAGCTATCTATGCTAAGCCCCAGGCTAGCATCATTCTGAATGGAGAAAAATTAAAGTCATTCCCTCTAAAATCTGGAACAAGGCAGGGATGTCCTCTATCACCACTTCTATTCAATATAGTTCTCGAAACACTGGACAGAGCAATTAGACAAACGAAAGAAATTAAAGGCATAAAAATTGGAAAGAAGAGCGTAATTATCACTATTATTGCGGATGACATGATTATATATCTAGAAGACCCAAAATGGTCTACAAAAAAACTACTAGAACTAATAAATGAATTCAGCAAAGTGGCAGGATATAAAATCAACACACACAAATCAAAGGCATTTCTGTATATCAGCGACAAAAACTTCTGAAATGGAAATAAGGGAAAACACTCCATTCACGATATCCTCAAAAAAAAAAAAAAATACTTGGGAATCAAACTAACAAAAGAGGTGAAAGATTTATACAATAAAAACTACAGAACTCTAAAAGAAGTGGAAGAAGATCTTAGGAGATGGAAAAAATATACCCTGTTCATGGATAGGCAGAACTAATGTCATCAAAATGGCGATATTACCAAAAGTTCTCTATAGGTTTAATGCAATGCCAATCAAAATCCCAATGGCATTGCTTGTAGAAATAGACAAAGCAATCATGAAAATTCATATGGAAAATAAAAGACCCAGAATAGCAAAAGCAATTCTAAGCAGGAAGTGTGAATCAGGTGGTATAGCAATACCAGACTTCAAACTATATTACAGAGCAATAGTAACAAAAACAGCATGGTAACTGGTACCAGAACAGGCGGGTGGACCAATGGTATAGAATAGAGGACACAGAGACTAATCCACAAAGTTACAACTATCTTATATTTGATAAAGGGGCTAAAAGCATGCAATGGAGGAAGGATAGCATCTTCATTCAACAAATGGTGTTGGGAAAACTGGAAATCCATATGCAACAAAATGAAACTAAATCCCTTCCTCTCACCATGACAAAAAGTTAACTCAAAATGGATCAAGGTACCTGGATATCAAATCAGAGACTCTGCATATGATAGAAGAAAAAGTTGGTTCTGATCTACATATTGTGGGGTCGGGCTCCAAATTCCTTAACAGGACACCCATAGCACAAGAGTTAATGGCAAGAATCAACAAATGGGACTTACTTAAACTAAAAAGTTTTTTCACAGCAAGAGAAACAATAAGAGAAGTAAATAGGGAGCCTACATCATGGGGAACAAATATTTACCCCTCACACTTCAGATAGAACCCTAATATCCAGAGTATACAAAGAACTCAAAAAATTAGACAATAAGAAAACAAATAACCCAATCAACAAATGGGCCAATGACCTGAACAGACACTTCTCAGAGGAGGACATACAATCAATCAACAAGTACATGAAAAAATGCTCACCTTCTCTAGCAGTCAGAGAAATGCAAATCAAAACCACCCTAAGATACCATCTCACTCCAGTAAGATTGGCAGCCATTAGGAAGTCAAACAACAACAAGTGCTGGCGAGGATGTGGGGAAAAGGGTACTCTTGTACATTGCTGGTGGGACTGAAAATTGGTTCGACCAATTTGGAAAGCAGTATGGAGATTCCTGGGAAAGCTGGGAATGGAACCAACATTTGATCCAGCTAATGCCCTTCTCGCACTATTCCCTGAAGACCTTAAAAGAGCGTACTACAGGGATACTGCCACATCCATGTTCACAGCAGCACAAATTCTCAAAGCTAGACTGTGAACCAACCCAGATGCCCTTCAATGGATGAATGAATTTAAAAAATGTGGCATTTATACACCATGGAGTATTACTCTGCATTAAAAAATAACAAAATCATGGACTTTGCAGGGAAATGGATGGCACTAGAACAGATTATGCTAGTGAAGCTAGCCAATCCCTAAAAAACAAATACCAAATGTCTTCTTTGATATAATGAGAGCAACTAAGAATAGAGCAGGGAGGAAGAGCAGGAAGAAAATATCAACATTAAACAAAGACACGAGGTGGGAGGGAAAGGGAGAGAAAAGTGGAATTGCACGTAAATAGAAAGAGACTCTCATTGTTATAAAAAACTACATATAAGAGGTTGTGAGGGGAAAGGGGGAAATAAACAAGGAGAGAAACGAATTACAGTAGACGGGATAAAAAGAGAAATGGGGGGGAGGGGTGATAGTAGAGGATAGGAAAGATAGCAGAATACAACAGTTAATAGTATGGCATTATGTAAAAATGTGTATGTGTAACCGATGTGAATCTGCAATCTGTATTTGGGGTTAAAATGG
Organism: Ictidomys tridecemlineatus; assembly: GCF_052094955.1. NCBI lineage: Eukaryota > Metazoa > Chordata > Mammalia > Rodentia > Sciuridae > Ictidomys > Ictidomys tridecemlineatus. Next base: position 25,385 of record NW_027524894.1, read on the forward strand.
GAGTTCATAGCTCACTTGAAACTAATGTTTGAAGTATGATATGTCAAGAGCCTTGTAATGTTTGAACAACCAATAAAAAAAAAAATAAACCGTCACCTGGAAGAAAAAAAAAAAACTTGTTTAATGTAGTTTAAATGTGGCATGTTTTCTGAAAAAATTAGATTGAATTTCGGATAATGCATTCTATCAAACTCAGTGAATTTCTTTGAAAAGATGAATTTTTACATACCTGAATCCAATCAGGATTTTTCAAATTGAGTAACAAATAGAAACACACATTAGATAAAAATACCTAACACTTATTAAATGCCTATAAGACTTTTACATGCATTAACTTATTTGGTTTACACAACAAGTTATAAGATAACCTATTATCCCCATTTTACAAAAAAATAATTTAAATTAATGCACAATATATTAATGCAAGTAGGGAAACATCAATGAATCCCTTTAATTTTCATAATGTACATTAATTTTTAATATGTATTAACAATTATGATTTAAGAAACAAAAAAGAAATTGACTCAGAAAATTTATCAGGTAATAACTATTATTTGTAGTGATACTTTGTTACCTGATGATAATACCATACATTAGTAAACTGTCTTATTATCTTCAATGCCCAGACCTTCTTGTCTTTGGTTCTAATAATTCATTGCACATGATTAATAGGCCAACACAGCTTTCATTAAAATTCCAAATCTCAGGGCCTTAAGAAGCTTAAAGTATTTAAATTTCAATAGAAAGTTGGTGCTTCAGTTAAGCACAACTAATTTTAAAATCTAAATATTTAAACAAAATAAAATAAATAAGTCTAGAGTCTTAGAAGAAAAACTTTTTTTTTTTGCTTTGGCAATAAATGAAATGTTTTCCTGACTAAACTTAGGGATTCATTTCCTCAAACGAAAAAAAAAAAATGGGCATGACCCAAACGAGGAAGAATGGTGTGATCATGAAAACCCTTATGCACATCAGGGAAACAATGATTCCTATTTGATCTCAATAGCACAAGCAATGATTAAAATTTTTAAATCCAATTTTCATGTTGCCCAGTAAATTGCTTAAAACACACACACACACACACACACACACACACACACACACACACACACACACATAGTACAAGGTCAATTTTTTCAGAAAAAAATATCTGAAGATTTTAGGTGCTTGTGGCAATGTGAATTTATTACTGTGAAATCAATGAGCTATCTGGCCAGGCCCAGAGTTGTCCTCATATCCTTCCATGTGGTGTGGGTG
>NW_027524895.1:0-26617 GCF_052094955.1 Ictidomys tridecemlineatus
GCAGTAACCGGTTTCATTTTGAGGTTTAACTCTGTTTTCTCCTATAGGGATACATGTATTTGGAACTCTAAATCAAACACGGTTTGTGCTAGCTCTTTAAACTTGACACAATAAAGCAGTTTCAAGTTCTATCTCATGGTTTGTCTGGAAAGGGCCTGCCAAGCTTCCAAAAAACTACAGTTGCCTGAAATCTCAGTTAATGATCAGTACACCAATCCCACTTTGCTCGCCAAATTTCGTTCTTCTAGGTTAAACCGTTCGTTGGCAGTAACCGGTTTCATTTTGAGGTTTCACTCTGTTTTCTCCTATAGGGATACATGTATTTGGAACTCTAAATCAAACACGGTTTGTGCTAGCTCTTTGAAACTTGACACAATAAAGCAGTTTCAAGTTCTATCTCTATGGTTTGTTTGCTGTTGATGTAGCCCTAAGCAGAGACTGGCGAGAATCACTTTCATGGAAAGGGCCTGCCAAGCTCCCAAAAAACTACGAGTTGCCTGAAATCTCAGCACACACTTTTTCACCCAATCTTGATGAAACTTTCAGGTAATGATCAGTACAGCAATCCTACTTGGCTCGCCAAATTTCGTTCTTCTAGGTTAAAACCGTTCGTTGGCAGTAACTGGTTTCATTTTGAGGTTTCACTCTGTTTTCTCCTATAGGGATACATGTATTTGGAACTCTAAATCAAACGCGGTTTGTGCTAGCTCTTTGAAACTTGACACAATAAAGCAGTTTCAAGTTCTATCTCTATGGTTTGTTTGCTGTTGATGTAGCCCTAAGCAGAGACTGGCGAGAATCACTTCCATGGAAAGGGCCTGCCAAACTTCCAAAAAACTACGAGTTGCCAGAAATCTCAGCACACCCTTTTTCACCCAATCTTGAAGAAACTTTCAGGTAATGATCAGTACACCTATCCCACTTGGCTCGCCAAATTTCGTTCTTCTAGGTTAAACCGTTCGTTGGCAGTAACCGGTTTCATTTTGAGGTTTAACTCTGTTTTCTCCTATAGGGATACATGTATTTGGAACTCTAAATCAAACACGGTTTGTGCTAGCTCTTTGAAACTTGACACAATAAAGCAGTTTCAAGTTCTATCTCTATGGTTTGTTTGCTGTTGATGTAGCCCTAAGCAGAGACTGGTGAGAGTCACTTTCATGGAAAGGGCCTGCCAAGCTTCCAAAAAACTACGAGTTGCCTGAAATCTCAGCAAACACTTTTTCACCCAATCTTGATGAATCTTTCAGTTAATGATCAGTACACCAATCCCACTTTGCTCGCCAAATTTCGTTCTTCTAGGTTAAACCGTTCGTTGGCAGTAACCGGTTTCATTTTGAGGTTTCACTCTGTTTTCTCCTATAGGGATACATGTATTTGGAACTCTAAATCAAACACGGTTTGTGCTAGCTCTTTGAAACTTGACACAATAAAGCAGTTTCAAGTTCTATCTCTATGGTTTGTTTGCTGTTGATGTAGCCCTAAGCAGAGACTGGCGAGAATCACTTCCATGGAAAGGGCCTGCCAAACTTCCAAATAACTACGAGTTGCCAGAAATCTCAGCACACCCTTTTTCACCCAATCTTGAAGAAACTTTCAGGTAATGATCAGTACACCTATCCCACTTGGCTCGCCAAATTTTCGTTCTTCTAGGTTAAACCGTTCGTTGGCAGTAACCGGTTTCATTTTGAGGTTTAACTCTGTTTTCTCCTATAGGGATACATGTATTTGGAACTCTAAATCAAACACGGTTTGTGCTAGCTCTTTGAAACTTGACACAATAAAGCAGTTTCAAGTTCTATCTCTATGGTTTGTTTGCTGTTGATATAGCCCTAAGCAGAGACTGGTGAGAGTCACTTTCATGGAAAGGGCCTGCCAAGCTTCCAAAAAACTACGAGTTGCCTGAAATCTCAGCAAACACTTTTTCACCCAATCTTGATGAAACTTTCAGTTAATGATCAGTACACCAATCCCACTTTGCTCGCCAAATTTCGTTCTTCTAGGTTAAACCGTTCGTTGGCAGTAACCGGTTTCATTTTGAGGTTTCACTCTGTTTTCTCCTATAGGGATACATGTATTTGGAACTCTAAATCAAACACGGTTTGTGCTAGCTCTTTGAAACTTGACACAATAAAGCAGTTTCAAGTTCTATCTCTATGGTTTGTTTGCTGTTGATGTAGCCCTAAGCAGAGACTGGCGAGAATCACTTTCATGGAAAGGGCCTGCCAAGCTCCCAAAAAACTACGAGTTGCCTGAAATCTCAGCACACACTTTTTCACCCAATCTTGATGAAACTTTCAGGTAATGATCAGTACAGCAATCCTACTTGGCTCGCCAAATTTCGTTCTTCTAGGTTAAACCGTTCGTTGGCAGTAACCGGTTTCATTTTGAGGTTTCACTCTGTTTTCTCCTATAGGGATACATGTATTTGGAACTCTAAATCAAACGCGGTTTGTGCTAGCTCTTTGAAACTTGACACAATAAAGCAGTTTCAAGTTCTATCTCTATGGTTTGTTTGCTGTTGATGTAGCCCTAAGCAGAGACTGGCGAGAATCACTTCCATGGAAAGTGCCTGCCAAACTTCCAAAAAACTACGAGTTGCCAGAAATCTCAGCACACCCTTTTTCACCCAATCTTGAAGAAACTTTCAGGTAATGATCAGTACACCTATCCCACTTGGCTCGCCAAATTTCGTTCTTCTAGGTTAAACCGTTCGTTGGCAGTAACCGGTTTCATTTTGAGGTTTCACTCTGTTTTCTCCTATAGGGATACATGTATTTGGAACACTAAATCAAACACGGTTTGTGCTAGCTCTTTGAAACTTGACACAATAAAGGCAGTTTCAAGTTCTATCTCTATGGTTTGTTTGCTGTTGATGTAGCCCTAAGCAGAGACTGGGAGAATCACTTTCAAGGAAAGGGCCTGCCAAGTTTCCAAAAAACTATGAGTTGCCTTAAATCTCAGCACACACTTTTTCAACCTATCTTGATGAATCTTTCAGGTAATGATCAGTACACCAATCCCACTTGGCTCGCCAAATTTCGTTCTTCTAGGTTAAACCGTTCGTTGGCAGTAACCGGTTTCATTTTGAGGTTTCACTCTGTTTTCTCCTTTAGGGATACAAGTATTTGGAACTCTAAATCAAACACGGTTTGTGCTAGCTCTTTGAAACTTGACACAATAAAGCAGTTTCAAGTTCTATCTCTATGGTTTGTTTGCTGTTGATGTAGCCCTAAGCAGAGACTGGCGAGAATCACTTTCATGGAAAGGGCCTGCCAAGCTTCCAAAAAACTTCCAGTTGCCTGAAATCTCAGCACACACTTTTTCACCCAATCTTGATGATACTTTCAGGTAATGATCAGTACACCAATCCCACTTGGCTCGCCAAATTTCGTTCTTCTAGGTTAAACCGTTCGTTGGCAGTAACCGGTTTCATTTTGAGGTTTCACTCTGTTTTCTCCTATAGGGATACATGTATTTGGAACTCTAAATCAAACACGGTTTGTGCTAGCTCTTTGAAACTTGACACAATAAATTAGTTTCAAGTTCTATCTCTATGGTTTGTTTGCTGTTGATGTAGCCCTAAGCAGAGACTGGCGAGAATCACTTTCATGGAAAGGGCCTCCCAAGCTTCCAAAAAACTACGAGTTGCCAGAAATCTCAGCACACACTTTTTCACCCAATCTTGATGAGACTTTCAGGTAATGATCAGTACACCAATCCCACTTGGCTCGCCAAATTTCGTTCTTCAAGGTTAAACCGTTCGTTGGCAGTAACCGGTTTCATTTTGAGGTTTCACTCTGTTTTCTCCTATAGGGATACATGTATTTGGAACTCTAAATCAAACACGGTTTGTGCTAGCTCTTTGAAACTTGACACAATAAAGCAGTTTCAAGTTCTATCTCTATGGTTTGTTTGCTGTTGATGTAGCACTAAGCAGAGACTGGCGAGAATCACTTTCATGGAAAGGGCCTGCCAAGCTCCCAAAAAACTACGAGTTGCCTGAAATCTCAGCAAACACTTTTTCACCAAATCTTGATGATACTTTCAGGTAATGATCAGTACACCAATCCCACTTGGCTCGCCAAATTTTGTTCTTCTATGTTAAACCGTTCGTTGGCAGTAACCGGTTTCATTTTGAGGTTTCATTCTGTTTTCTCCTATAGGGATACATGTATTTGGAACTCTAAATCAAACACGGTTTGTGCTAGGTCTTTGAAACTTCACACAATAAAGCAGTTTCAAGTTCTATCTCTATGGTTTGTTTGCTGTTGATGTAGCCCTATGCAGAGACTGGCGAGAATCACTTTCATGGAAAGGGCCTGCCAAGCTTCCAAAATACTACGAGTTGCCAAAAATCTCAGCACACACTTTTTCACCCAATCTTGATGAAACTTTCAGGTAATGATCAGTACACCAATCCCACTTGGCTGGCCAAATTTCGTTCTTCTAGGTTAATCTGTTCGTTGGCAGTAACCGGTTACATTTTGAGGTTTCACTCTGTTTTCTCCTATGGTGATACATGTATTTGGAACTCTTAATCAAACACGGTTTGTGCTAGCTCTTTGAAAATATACACAATAAAGCAGTTTCAAGTTCTATCTCTATGGTTTGTTTGCTGTTGATGTAGCCCTAAGCAGAGACTGGCGAGAATCACTTTCATGGAAAGGGCCTGCCAAGCTCCCAAAAAACTACGAGTTGCCTGAAATCTCAGCACACACTTTTTCACCCAATCTTGATGAAACTTTCAGGTAATGATCAGTACACCGATCCCAGTTGGCTTGCCAACATTTCGTTCTTCTAGGTTAAACCGTTCGTTGGCAGTAACCGGTTTCATTTTGAGGTTTCACTCTGTTTTCTCCTATAGGGATACATGTATTTGGAACTCTAAATCAAACACGGTTTGTGCTAGCTCTTTGAAACTTGACACAATAAAGCAATTTCAAGTTCTATCTCTATGGTTTGTTTGCTGTTGATGTAGCCCTAAGCAGAGACTGGCGAGAATCACTTTCATGGAAAGTGCCTGCCAAGCTCCAAAAAACTAGATTAGCATGAACTTCACGTAATGATCAGTACACCAATCCCACTTGGCTCGCCAAATTTCGTTCTTCTAGGTTAAACCGTTCGTTGGCATTAACCGGTTTCATTTTGAGGTTTCACTCTGTTTTCTCCTATAGGGATACATGTATTTGGAACTCTAAATCAAACAAGGTTTGTGCTAGCTCTTTGAAACTTGACACAATAAAGCAATTTCAAGTTCTATCTCTATGGTTTGTTTGCTGTTGATGTAGCCCTAAGCAGAGACTGGCGAGAGTCACTTTCATGGAAAGGGCCTGCCAAGCTTCAAAAAACTACGAGTTGCCTGAAATCTCAGCACACACTTTTTCACCCAATCTTGATGAAACTTTCAGGTAATGATCAGTACACCAATCCCACTTGGCTCGCCAAATTTCGTTCTTCTAGGTTAAACCGTTCGTTGGCAGTAACCGGTTTCATTTTGAGGTTTCACTCTGTTTTCTACTATAGGGATACATGTATTTGGAACTCTAAATCAAACACGGTTTGTGCTAGCTCTTTGAAACTTGACACAATAAAGCAGTTTCAAGTTCTATCTCTATGGTTTGTTTGCTGTTGATGTAGCCCTAAGCAGAGACTGGCGAGAATCACTTTCATGGAAAGGGCCTGCCAAGCTCCCAAAAAACTACGAGTTGCCTGAAATCTCAGCACACACTTTTTCACCCAATCTTGATGAAACTTTCAGGTAATGATCAGTACAGCAATCCTACTTGGCTCGCCAAATTTTCGTTCTTCTAGGTTAAACCGTTCGTTGGCAGTAACTGGTTTCATTTTGAGGTTTCACTCTGTTTTCTCCTATAGGGATACATGTATTTGGAACTCTAAATCAAACGCGGTTTGTGCTAGCTCTTTGAAACTTGACACAATAAAGCAGTTTCAAGTTCTATCTCTATGGTTTGTTTGCTGTTGATGTAGCCCTAAGCAGAGACTGGCGAGAATCACTTCCATGGAAAGGGCCTGCCAAACTTCCAAAAAACTACGAGTTGCCAGAAATCTCAGCACAACCTTTTTCACCCAATCTTGATGAAACTTTCAGGTAATGATCAGTACACCTATCCCACTTGGCTCGCCAAATTTCGTTCTTCTAGGTTAAACCGTTCGTTGGCAGTAACTGGTTTCATTTTGAGGTTTCACTCTGTTTTCTCCTATAGGGATACATGTATTTGGAAACTCTAAATCAAACACGGTTTGTGCTATCTCTTTGAAACTTGACACAATAAAGCAGTTTCAAGTTCTATCTCTTTGGTTTGTTTGCAGTTGATGTAACCCTAAGCAGAGACTGGCGAGAATCACTTTCATGGGAAAGGGCCTGCCAAGCTTCCAAAAAACTACAAGTTGCCAGAAATCTCAGCACACACTTTTTCACCCAATCTTGATGAAACTTACAGGTAATGATCAGTACACCAATCCCACTTGGCTCGCCAAATTTCGTTGTTCTAGGTTAAACCGTTCGTTGGCAGTAACCGGTTTCATTTTGAGGTTTCACTCTGTTTTCTCCTATAGGGATACATGTATTTGGAACTCTAAATCAACACGGTTTGTGCTAGCTCTTTGAAACCTGACACAATAAAGCAGTTTCAAGTTCTATCTCTATGGTTTGTTTGCTGTTGATGTAGCCCTAAGCAGAGACTGGCGAGAATCACTTTTATGGAAAGGGCCTGCCAAGCTTCCAAAAAACTACGAGTTGCCTGAAATCTCAGCACAACCTTTTTCACCCAATCTTGATGAAACTTTCAGGTAATGATCAGTACACCTATCCCACTTGGCTCGCCAAATTTCGTTCTTCTAGGTTAAACCGTTCATTGGGCAGTAACCGGTTTCATTTTGAGGTTTCACTCTGTTTTTCTCCTATAGGGATACATGTATTTGGAACTCTAAATCAACACGGTTTGTGCTAGCTCTTTGAAACTTGACACAATAAAGCAGTTTCAAGTTCTATCTCTTTGGTTTGTTTGCTGTTGAAGTAGCCCTAAGCAGAGACTGGCGAGAATCATTTCCATGGAAACGGCCTGCCAAGCTTCAAAAAACTACGAGTTGCCAGAAATCTCAGCACACACTTTTTCACCCAATCTTGATGAAACTTTCAGGTAATGATCAGTACACCAATCCCACTTGGCTCCCCAAATTTCGTTCTTCTAGGTTAAACCGTTCGTTGGCAGTAACCGGTTTCATTTTGAGGTTTCACTCTGTTTTCTCCTATAGGGATACATGTATTTGAACTCTAAATCAAACACGGTTTGTGCTAGCTCTTTGAAACTTGACACAATAAAGCAGTTTCAAGTTCTATCTCTATGGTTTGTTTGCTGTTGATGTAGCCCTAAGCAGAGACTGGCGAGAATCACTTTCATGGAAAGGGCCTGCCAAGCTTCCAAAAAACTACGAATTGCATGAAATCTCAGCACACCCTTTTTCACCCAATCTTGATGAAACTTCAGGTAATGATCAGTACACCAATCCCACTTGGCTCGCCAAATTTCGTTCTTCTAGGTTAAACCGTCGTTGGCAGTAACCGGTTTCATTTTGAGGTTTCACTCTGTTTTCTCCTATAGGGATACATGTATTTGGAACTCTAAATCAAACACGGTTTGTGCTAGCTCTTTGAAACCTGACACAATAAAGCAGTTTCAAGTTCTATCTCTATGGTTTGTTTGCTGTTGATGTAGCCCTAAGCAGAGACTGGCGAGAATCACTTTCATGGAAAGGGCCTGCCAAGCTTCCAAAAAACTACGAGTTGCCTGAAATCTCAGCACACCCTTTTTCACCCAATTTTGATGAAACTTTCAGGTAATGATCAGTACACCAATCCCACTTTGCTCGCCAAATTTCGTTCTTCTAGGTTAAACCGTTCGTTGTCAGTAACCGGTTTCATTTTGAGGTTTCACTCTGTTTTCTCCTATAGGGATACATGTATTTGGAACTCTAAATCAAACACGGTTTGTGCTAGCTCTTTGAAACTTGACACAATCAAGCAGTTTCAAGTTCTATCTCTATGGTTTGTTTGCTGTTGATGTAGCCCTAAGCAGAGACTGGCGAGAATCACTTTTATGAAAGGGCCTGCCAAGCTTCCAAAAAACTAAGAGTTGCCTGAAATCTCAGCACAACCTTTTTCACCCAATCTTGATGAAACTTTCAGGTAATGATCAGTACACCTATCCCACTTGGCTCGCCAAATTTCGTTCTTCTAGGTTAAACCGTTCATTGGCAGTAACCGGTTTCATTTTGAGGTTTCACTCTGTTTTCTCCTATAGGGATACATGTATTTGGAACTCTAAATCAAACACGGTTTGTGCTAGCTCTTTGAAACCTGACACAATAAAGCAGTTTCAAGTTCTATCTCTATGGTTTGTTTGCTGTTGATGTAGCCCTAAGCAGAGACTGGCGAGAATCACTTTTATGGAAAGGGCCTGCCAAGCTTCCAAAAAACTACGAGTTGCCTGAAATCTCAGCACAACCTTTTTCACCCAATCTTGATGAAACTTTCAGGTAATGATCAGTACACCTATCCCACTTGGCTCGCCAAATTTCGTTCTTCTAGGTTAAACCGTTCATTGGCAGTAACGGTTTCATTTTGAGGTTTCACTCTGTTTTCTCCTATAGGGATACATGTATTTGGAACTCTAAATCAAACACGGTTTGTGCTAGCTCTTTGAAACTTGACACAATAAAGCAGTTTCAAGTTCTATCTCTTTGGTTTGTTTGCTGTTGAAGTAGCCCTAAGCAGAGACTGGCGAGAATCACTTTCATGGAAAGGGCCTCCCAAGCTTCCAAAAAACTACGAGTTGCCAGAAATCTCAGCACACACTTTTTCACCCAATCTTGATGAGACTTTCAGGTAATGATCAGTACACCAATCCCACTTGGCTCGCCAAATTTCGTTCTTCAAGGTTAAACCGTTCGTTGGCAGTAACCGGTTTCATTTTGAGGTTTCACTCTGTTTTCTCCTATAGGGATACATGTATTTGGAACTCTATATCAAACACGGTTTGTGCTAGCTCTTTGAAACTTGACACAATAAAGCAGTTTCAAGTTCTATCTCTATGGTTTGTTTGCTGTTGATGTAGCACTAAGCAGAGACTGGCGAGAATCACTTTCATGGAAAGGGCCTGCCAAGCTTCCAAAAAACTACGAGTTGCCTGAAATCTCAGCAAACACTTTTTCACCAAATCTTGATGATACTTTCAGTAATGATCAGTACACCAATCCCACTTGGCTCGCCAAATTTTGTTCTTCTATGTTAAACCGTTCGTTGGCAGTAACCGTTTCATTTTGAGGTTTCATTCTGTTTTCTCCTATAGGGATACATGTATTTGGAACTCTAAATCAAACACGGTTTGTGCTAGCTCTTTGAAACTTCACACAATAAAGCAGTTTCAAGTTCTATCTCTATGGTTTGTTTGCTGTTGATGTAGCCCTATGCAGAGACTGGCGAGAATCACTTTCATGGAAAGGGCCTGCCAAGCTTCCAAAATACTACGAGTTGCCAAAAATCTCAGCACACACTTTTTCACCCAATCTTGATGAAACTTTCCAGGTAATGATCAGTACACCAATCCCACTTGGCTGGCCAAATTTCGTTCTTCTAGGTTAATCTGTTCGTTGGCAGTAACCGGTTACATTTTGAGGTTTCACTCTGTTTTCTCCTATGGTGATACATGTATTTGGAACTCTTAATCAAACACGGTTTGTGCTAGCTCTTTGAAAATATACACAATAAAGCAGTTTCAAGTTCTATCTCTATGGTTTGTTTGCTGTTGATGTAGCCCTAAGCAGAGACTGGCGAGAATCACTTTCATGGAAAGGGCCTGCCAAGCTCCCAAAAAACTACGAGTTGCCTGAAATCTCAGCACACACTTTTTCACCCAATCTTGATGAAACTTTCAGGTAATGATCAGTACACCGATCCCAGTTGGCTGCCACATTTCGTTCTTCTAGGTTAAACCGTTCGTTGGCAGTAACCGGTTTCATTTTGAGGATTCACTCTGTTTTCTCCTATAGGGATACATGTATTTGGAACTCTAAATCAAACACGGTTTGTGCTAGCTCTTTGAAACTTGACACAATAAAGCAATTTCAAGTTCTATCTCTATGGTTTGTTTGCTGTTGATGTAGCCCTAAGCAGAGACTGGCGAGAATCACTTTCATGGAAAGTGCCTGCCAAGCTTCCAAAAAACTACGAGTTGCCCGAAATCTCAGCACAACCTTTTTCACCCAATCTTGATGAAACTTTCAGGTAATGATCAGTACACCAATCCCACTTGGCTCGCCAAATTTCGTTCTTCTAGGTTAAACCGTTCGTTGGCAGTAACCGGTTTCATTTTGAGGTTTCACTTCTGTTTTCTCCTATAGGGATACATGTATTTGGAACTCTAAATCAAACAAGGTTTGTGCTAGCTCTTTGAAACTTGACACAATAAAGCAATTTCAAGTTCTATCTCTATGGTTTGTTTGCTGTTGATGTAGCCCTAAGCAGAGACTGGCGAGAGTCACTTTCATGGAAAGGGCCTGCCAAGCTTCCAAAAAACTACGAGTTGCCTGAAATCTCAGCACACACTTTTTCACCCAATCTTGATGAAACTTTCAGGTAATGATCAGTACACCAATCCCACTTGGCTCGCCAAATTTCGTTCTTCTAGGTTAAACCGTTCGTTGGCAGTAACCGGTTTCATTTTGAGGTTTCACTCTGTTTTCTACTATAGGGATACATGTATTTGGAACTCTAAATAAAACACGGTTTGTGCTAGCTCTTTGAAACTTGACACAATAAAGCAGTTTCAAGTTCTATCTCTATGGTTTGTTTGCTGTTGATGTAGCCCTAAGCAGAGACTGGCGAGAATCACTTTCATGGAAAGGGCCTGCCAAGCTCCCAAAAAACTATGAGTTGCCTGAAATCTCAGCACACACTTTTTCACCCAATCTTGATGAAACTTTCAGGTAATGATCAGTACAGCAATCCTACTTGGCTCGCCAAATTTCGTTCTTCTAGGTTAAACCGTTCGTTGGCAGTAACCTGGTTTCATTTTGAGGTTTCACTCTGTTTTCTCCTATAGGGATACATGTATTTGGAACTCTAAATCAAACGCGGTTTGTGCTAGCTCTTTGAAACTTGACACAATAAAGCAGTTTCAAGTTCTATCTCTATGGTTTGTTTGCTGTTGATGTAGCCCTAAGCAGAGACTGGCGAGAATCACTTCCATGGAAAGGGCCTGCCAAACTTCCAAAAAACTACGAGTTGCCAGAAATCTCAGCACACCCTTTTTCACCCAATCTTGAAGAAACTTTCAGGTAATGATCAGTACACCTATCCCACTTGGCTCGCCAAATTTCGTTCTTCTAGGTTAAACCGTTCGTTGGCAGTAACCGGTTTCATTTTGAGGTTTCACTCTGTTTTCTCCTATAGGGATACATGTATTTGAAACTCTAAATCAAACACGGTTTGTGCTAGCTCTTTGAAACTTGACACAATAAAGCAGTTTCAAGTTCTATCTCTTTGGTTTGTTTGCAGTTGATGTAACCCTAAGCAGAGACTGGCGAGAATCACTTTCATGGAAAGGGCCTGCCAAGCTTCCAAAAAACTACAAGTTGCCAGAAATCTCAGCACACACTTTTTCACCCAATCTTGATGAAACTTACAGGTAATGATCAGTACACCAATCCCACTTGGCTCGCCAAATTTCGTTGTTCTAGGTTAAACCGTTCGTTGGCAGTAACCGGTTTCATTTTGAGGTTTCACTCTGTTTTCTCCTATAGGGATACATGTATTTGGAACTCTAAATCAAACACGGTTTGTGCTAGCTCTTTGAAACCTGACACAATAAAGCAGTTTCAAGTTCTATCTCTATGGTTTGTTTGCTGTTGATGTAGCCCTAAGCAGAGACTGGCGAGAATCACTTTTATGGAAAGGGCCTGCCAAGCTTCCAAAAAACTACGAGTTGCCTGAAATCTCAGCACAACCTTTTTCACCCAATCTTGATGAAACTTTCAGGTAATGATCAGTACACCTATCCCACTTGGCTCGCCAAATTTCGTTCTTCTAGGTTAAACCGTTCATTGGCAGTAACCGGTTTCATTTTGAGGTTTCACTCTGTTTTCTCCTATAGGGATACATGTATTTGGAACTCTAAATCAAACACGGTTTGTGCTAGCTCTTTGAAACTTGACACAATAAAGCAGTTTCAAGTTCTATCTCTTTGGTTTGTTTGCTGTTGAAGTAGCCCTAAGCAGAGACTGGCGAGAATCATTTCCATGGAAACGGCCTGCCAAGCTTCCAAAAAACTACGAGTTGCCAGAAATCTCAGCACACACTTTTTCACCCAATCTTGATGAAACTTTCAGGTAATGATCAGTACACCAATCCCACTTGGCTCCCCAAATTTCGTTCTTCTAGGTTAAACCGTTCGTTGGCAGTAACCGGTTTCATTTTGAGGTTTCACTCTGTTTTCTCCTATAGGGATACATGTATTTGGAACTCTAAATCAAACACGGTTTGTGCTAGCTCTTTGAAACTTGACACAATAAAGCAGTTTCAAGTTCTATCTCTATGGTTTGTTTGCTGTTGATGTAGCCCTAAGCAGAGACTGGCGAGAATCACTTTCATGGAAAGGGCCTGCCAAGCTTCCAAAAAACTACGAATTGCATGAAATCTCAGCACACCCTTTTTCACCCAATCTTGATGAAACTTTCAGGTAATGATCAGTACACCAATCCCACTTGGCTCGCCAAATTTCGTTCTTCTAGGTTAAACCGTTCGTTGGCAGTAACCGGTTTCATTTTGAGGTTTCACTCTGTTTTCTCCTATAGGGATACATGTATTTGGAACTCTAAATCAAACACGGTTTGTGCTAGCTCTTTGAAACCTGACACAATAAAGCAGTTTCAAGTTCTATCTCTATGGTTTGTTTGCTGTTGATGTAGCCCTAAGCAGAGACTGGCGAGAATCACTTTCATGGAAAGGGCCTGCCAAGCTTCCAAAAAACTACGAGTTGCTGAAATCTCAGCACACCCTTTTTCACCCAATTTTGATGAAACTTTCAGGTAATGATCAGTACACCAATCCCACTTTGCTCGCCAAATTTCGTTCTTCTAGGTTAAACCGTTCGTTGTCAGTAACCGGTTTCATTTTGAGGTTTCACTCTGTTTTCTCCTATAGGGATACATGTATTTGGAACTCTAAATCAAACACGGTTTGTGCTAGCTCTTTGAAACTTGACACAATCAAGCAGTTTCAAGTTCTATCTCTATGGTTTGTTTGCTGTTGATGTAGCCCTAAGCAGAGACTGGCGAGAATCACTTTTATGGAAAGGGCCTGCCAAGCTTCCAAAAAACTAAGAGTTGCCTGAAATCTCAGCACAACCTTTTTCACCCAATCTTGATGAAACTTTCAGGTAATGATCAGTACACCTATCCCACTTGGCTCGCCAAATTTCGTTCTTCTAGGTTAAACCGTTCATTGGCAGTAACCGGTTTCATTTTGAGGTTTCACTCTGTTTTCTCCTATAGGGATACATGTATTTGGAACTCTAAATCAAACACGGTTTGTGCTAGCTCTTTGAAACCTGACACAATAAAGCAGTTTCAAGTTCTATCTCTATGGTTTGTTTGCTGTTGATGTAGCCCTAAGCAGAGACTGGCGAGAATCACTTTTATGGAAAGGGCCTGCCAAGCTTCCAAAAAACTACGAGTTGCCTGAAATCTCAGCAAAACCTTTTTCACCCAATCTTGATGAAACTTTCAGGTAATGATCAGTACACCTATCCCACTTGGCTCGCCAAATTTCGTTCTTCTAGGTTAAACCGTTCATTGGCAGTAACCGGTTTCATTTTGAGGTTTCACTCTGTTTTCTCCTATAGGGATACATGTATTTGGAACTCTAAATCAAACACGGTTTGTGCTAGCTCTTTGAAACTTGACACAATAAAGCAGTTTCAAGTTCTATCTCTTTGGTTTGTTTGCTGTTGAAGTAGCCCTAAGCAGAGACTGGCGAGAATCATTTCCATGGAAACGGCCTGCCAAGCTTCCAAAAAACTACGAGTTGCCAGAAATCTCAGCACACACTTTTTCACCCAATCTTGATGAAACTTTCAGGTAATGATCAGTACACCAATCCCACTTGGCTCCCCAAATTTCGTTCTTCTAGGTTAAACCGTTCGTTGGCAGTAACCGGTTTCATTTTGAGGTTTCACTCTGTTTTCTCCTATAGGAATACATGTATTTGGAACTCTAAATCAAACACGGTTTGTGCTAGCTCTTTGAAACTTGACACAATAAAGCAGTTTCAAGTTCTATCTCTATGGTTTGTTTGCTGTTGATGTAGCCCTAAGCAGAGACTGGCGAGAATCACTTTCATGGAAAGGGCCTGCCAAGCTTCCAAAAAACTACGAATTGCATGAAATCTCAGCACACCCTTTTTCACCCAATCTTGATGAAACTTTCAGGTAATGATCAGTACACCAATCCCACTTGGCTCGCCAAATTTCGTTCTTCTAGGTTAAACCGTTCGTTGGCAGTAACCGGTTTCATTTTGAGGTTTCACTCTGTTTTCTCCTATAGGGATACATGTATTTGGAACTCTAAATCAAACACGGTTTGTGCTAGCTCTTTGAAACCTGACACAATAAAGCAGTTTCAAGTTCTATCTCTATGGTTTGTTTGCTGTTGATGTAGCCCTAAGCAGAGACTGGCGAGAATCACTTTCATGGAAAGGGCCTGCCAAGCTTCCAAAAAACTACGAGTTGCCTGAAATCTCAGCACACCCTTTTTCACCCAATTTTGATGAAACTTTCAGGTAATGATCAGTACACCAATCCCACTTTGCTCGCCAAATTTCGTTCTTCTAGGTTAAACCGTTCGTTGTCAGTAACCGGTTTCATTTTGAGGTTTCACTCTGTTTTCTCCTATAGGGATACATGTATTTGGAACTCTAAATCAAACACGGTTTGTGCTAGCTCTTTGAAACTTGACACAATCAAGCAGTTTCAAGTTCTATCTCTATGGTTTGTTTGCTGTTGATGTAGCCCTAAGCAGAGACTGGCGAGAATCACTTTTATGGAAAGGGCCTGCCAAGCTTCCAAAAAACTAAGAGTTGCCTGAAATCTCAGCACAACCTTTTTCACCCAATCTTGATGAAACTTTCAGGTAATGATCAGTACACCTATCCCACTTGGCTCGCCAAATTTCGTTCTTCTAGGTTAAACCGTTCATTGGCAGTAACCGGTTTCATTTTGAGGTTTCACTCTGTTTTCTCCTATAGGGATACATGTATTTGGAACTCTAAATCAAACACGGTTTGTGCTAGCTCTTTGAAACTTGACACAATAAAGCAGTTTCAAGTTCTATCTCTTTGGTTTGTTTGCTGTTGAAGTAGCCCTAAGCAGAGACTGGCGAGAATCATTTCCATGGAATGGGCCTGCCAAGCTTTCCAAAAAACTACGAGTTGCCAGAAATCTCAGCACACACTTTTTCACCCAATCTTGATGAAACTTTCAGGTAATGATCAGTTACACCAATCCCACTTGGCTCCCCAAATTTCGTCCTTCTAGGTTAAACCGTTCGTTGGTAGTAACCGGTTTCATTTTGAGGTTTCACTCTGTTTTCTCCTATAGGGATACATGTATTTTCGAACTCTAAATCAAACACGGTTTGTGCTAGCTCTTTGAAACTTGACACAATAAAGCAGTTTCAAGTTCTATCTCTATGGTTTGTTTGCTGTTGATGTAGCCCTAAGCAGAGACTGGCGAGAATCACTTTCATGGAAAGGGCCTGCCAAGCTCCCAAAAAACTACGAGTTGCCTGAAATCTCAGCACACACTTTTTCACCCAATCTTGATGAAACTTTCAGGTAATGATCAGTACAGCAATCCCACTTGGCTCGCCAAATTTCGTTCTTCTAGGTTAAACCGTTCGTTGGCAGTAACCGGTTTCATTTTGAGGTTTCACTCTGTTTTCTCCTATAGGGATACATGTATTTGGAACTCTAAATCAAACGCGGTTTGTGCTAGCTCTTTGAAACTTGACACAATAAAGCAGTTTCAAGTTCTATCTCTATGGTTTGTGTGCTGTTGATGTAGCCCTAAGCAGAGACTGGCGAGAATCACTTCCATGGAAAGGGCCTGCCAAACTTCCAAAAAACTATGATTTGCCAGAAATCTCAGCACACCCTTTTTCACCCAATCTTGAAGAAACTTTCAGGTAATGATCACACACCTATCCCACTTGGCTCGCCAAATTTCGTTCTTCTAGGTTAAACCGTTCGTTGGCAGTAACCGGTTTCATTTTGAGGTTTCACTCTGTTTTCTCCTATAGGGATACATGTATTTGGAACTCTAAATCAAACACGGTTTGTGCTAGCTCTTTGAAACTTGACACAATAAAGCAGTTTCAAGTTCTATCTCTATGGTTTGTTTGCTGTTGATGTAGCCCTAAGCAGAGACTGGTGAGAGTCACTTTCATGGAAAGGGCCTGCCAAGCTCCCAAAAAACTACGAGTTGCCTGAAATCTCAGCAAACACTTTTTCACCCAATCTTGATGAAACTTTCAGTTAATGATCAGTACACCAATCCCACTTTGCTCGCCAAATTTCGTTTTTCTAGGTTAAACCGTTCGTTGGCAGTAACCGGTTTAATTTTGAGGTTTCACTCTGTTTTCTCCTATAGGGGTACATGTATTTGGAACTCTAAATCAAACGCGATTTATGCTAGCTCTTTGAAACTTGACACAATAAAGCAGTTTCAAGTTCTATCTCTATGGTTTGTTTGCTGTTGATGTAGCCCTAAGCAGAGACTGGCGAGAGTGACTTTCATGGAAAGGGCCTGCCAAGCTTCCAAAAAACTACGAGTTGCCTGAAATCTCAGCAAACACTTTTTCACCCAATCTTGATGAAACTTTCAGGTAATGATCAGTACACCAATCCCACTTGGCTCGCCAAATTTTGTTCTTCTAGGTTAAACCGTTCGTTGGCAGTAACCGGTTTCATTTTGAGGTTTCACTCTGTTTTCTCCTATAGGGATACATGTATTTGGAACTCTAAATCAAACACGGTTTGTGCTATCTCTTTGAAACTTGACACAATAAAGCAGTTTCAAGTTCTATCTCTTTGGTTTGTTTGCTGTTGAAGTAGCCCTAAGCAGAGACTGGCGAGAATCATTTCCATGGAAAGGGCCTGCCAAGCTTCCAAAAAACTACGAGTTGCCAGAAATCTCAGCACACACTTTTTCACCCAATCTTGATGAAACTTTCAGGTAATGATCAGTACACCAATCCCACTTGGCTCCCCAAATTTCGTTCTTCTAGGTTAAACCGTTCGTTGGCAGTAACCGGTTTTCATTTTGAGGTTTCACTCTGTTTTCTCCTATAGGGATACATGTATTTGGAACTCTAAATCAAACACGGTTTGTGCTAGCTCTTTGAAACTTGACACAATAAAGCAGTTTCAAGTTCTATCTCTATGGTTTGTTTGCTGTGATGAGCCCTAAGCAGAGAACTGGCGAGAATCACTTTCATGGAAAGGGCCTGCCAAGCTCCCAAAAAACTACGAGTTGCCTGAAATCTCAGCACACACTTTTTCACCCAATCTTGATGAAACTTTCAGGTAATGATCAGTACAGCAATCCCACTTGCTCGCCAAATTTCGTTCTTCTAGGTTAAACCGTTCGTTGGCAGTAACCGGTTTCATTTTGAGGTTTTCACTCTGTTTTCTCCTATAGGGATACATGTATTTGGAAACTCTAAATCAAACACGGTTTGTGCTAGCTCTTTGAAACTTGACACAATAAAGCAGTTTCAAGTTCTATCTCTATGGTTTGTGTGCTGTTGATGTAGCCCTAAGCAGAGACTGGCGAGAATCACTTCCATGGAAAGGGCTGCCAAACTTCCAAAAAACTATGAGTTGCCAGAAATCTCAGCACACCCTTTTTCACCCAATCTTGAAGAAACTTTCAGGTAATGATCAGTACACCCTATCCCACTTGGGCTCGCCAAATTTCGTTCTTCTAGGTTAAACCGTTCGTTGGCAGTAACCGGTTTCATTTTGAGGTTTCACTCTGTTTTCTCCTATAGGGATACATGTATTTGGAAACTCTAAATCAAAGCCGGTTTGTGCTAGCTCTTTGAAACTTGACACAATAAAGCAGTTTTCAAGTTCTATCTCTATGTTTTGTTTGCTGTTGATGTAGCCCTAAGCAGAGACTGGTGAGAGTCACTTTCATGGAAAGGGCCTGCCAAGATCCCAAAATCTACGAGTTGCCTGAAATCTCAGCAAACACTTTTTCACCCAATCTTGATGAAACTTTCAGTTAATGATCAGTACACCAATCCCACTTGCTCGCCAAATTTCGTTTTTCTAGGTTAAACCGTTCGTGGCAGTAACCCGGTTTCATTTTGAGGTTTCACTCTGTTTTCTCCTATAGGGATACATGTATTTGGAACTCTAAATCAAACATGGTTTGTGCTAGCTCTTTGAAACTTGACACAATAAAGCAGTTTCAAGTTCTATCTCTATGGTTTTTTTTGCTGTTGATGTAGCCCTAAGCAGAGACTGGCGAGAATCACTTTCATGGAAAGGGCCTGCCAAGCTCCCAAAAAACTACGAGTTGCCTGAAATCTCAGCACACCTTTTTCACCCAATCTTGATGAAACGTTCAGGTAATGATCAGTACACCAATCCCACTTGGCTCGCCAAAATTCGTTCTTCTAGGTTAAACGGTTCCTTGGCAGTAACCGGTTTCATTTGAGGTTTCACTCTGTTTTCTCCTATAGGGATACATGTATTTGGAACTCTAAATCAAACACGGTTTGTGCTAGCTCTTTGAAACTTGACACAATAAAGCAGTTTCAAGTTCTATCTCTATGGTTTGTTTGCTGTTGATGTAGCCCTAAGCAGTGACTGGCCAGAATCACTTTAATGGAAAGGGCCTGCCAAGCTTCCAAAAAACTACGAGGTGCCTGAAATCTCAGCACACACTTTTTCACCCAATCTTGATGAAACTTTCAGGTAATGATCAGTACACCAATCCCACTTGGCTCGCCAAATTTCGTTCTTTTAGGTTAAACCGTTCGTTGGCAGTAACCGGTTTCATTTTGAGGTTTCACTCTGTTTTCTCCTGTAGGGATACATGTATTTGGAACTCTAAATCAAACCCGGTTTGTGCTAGCTCTTTGAAACTTGACACAATAAAGCAGTTTCAAGTTCTATCTCTTTGGTTTCTTTGCTGTTGATGTAGCCCTAAGCAGAGACTGGCGAGAATCACTTTCATGGAAAGGGCCTGCCAAGCTTCCAAAAAACTACGAGTTGCCTGAAATCTCAGCACAACCTTTTTCACTCAATCTTGATGAAACTTTCAGGTAATGATCAGTACACCAATCCCACTTGGCTCGCCAAATTTCGTTCTTCTAGGTTAAACCGTTCATTGGCAGTAACCGGTTTCATTTTGAGGTTTCACTCTGTTTTCTCCTATAGGGATACATGTATTTGGAAGTCTAAATAAAACACGGTTTGTGCTAGCTCTTCGAAACTTGACACAACAGAGCAGTTTCAAGTTCTATCTCTATGGTTTGTTTGCTGTTGATGTAGCCCTAAGCAGAGACTGGCGAGAATCACTTTCATGGAAAGGGCTTGCCAAGCTTCCAAAAAACTACGAGTTGCCTGAAATCTCAGCAAACACTTTTTCACCCAATCTTGATGAAACTTTCAGGTAATGATCAGTACACCATCCCACTTGGCTCGCCAAATTTTGTTCTTCTAGGTTAAACCGTTCGTTGGCAGTAACCGGTTTCATTTTGAGGTTTCACTCTGTTTTCTCCTATAGGGATACATGTATTTGGAACTCTAAATCAAACATGGTTTGTGCTAGCTCTTTGAAACTTGACACAATAAAGCAGTTTCGAGTTCTATCTCTATGGTTTGTTTGCTGTTGATGTAGCCCTAAGCAGAGACTGGCGAGAGTGACTTTCATGGAAAGGGCCTGCCAAGCTTCCAAAAAACTACGAGTTGCCTGAAATCTCAGCAAACACTTTTTCACCCAATCTTGATGAAACTTTCAGGTAATGATCAGTACACCAATCCCACTTGGCTCGCCAAATTTTGTTCTTCTAGGTTAAACCGTTCGTTGGCAGTAACCGGTTTCATTTTGAGGTTTCACTCTGTTTTCTCCTATAGGGATACATGTATTTGGAACTCTAAATCAAACATGGTTTGTGCTAGCTCTTTGAAACTTGACACAATAAAGCAGTTTCGAGTTCTATCTCTATGGTTTGTTTTCTGTTGATGTAGCCCTAAGCAGAGACTGGCGAGAGTGACTTTCATGGAAAGGTCCTGCCAAGCTTCCCAAATCTACGAGTTTCCTGAAATCTCAGCAAACACTTTTTCACCGAATCTTGATGAAACTTTCAGGTAATGATCAGTACACCAATCCCACTTGGCTCGCCAAATTTCGTTCTTCTAGGTTAAACCGTTCGTTGGCAGTAACCGGTTTCATTTTGAGGTTTCACTCTGTTTTCTCCTATAGGGATACATGTATTTGGAACTCTAAATCAAACACGGTTTGTGCTAGCTCTTTGAAACTTGACACAATAAAGCAGTTTCAAGTTCTATCTCTATGGTTTGTTTGCTGTTGATGTAGCCCTAAGCAGACACTGGCGAGAATCACTTTCATGGAAAGGGCCTGCCTAGCTTCCAAAAAACTACGAGTTGCCTGAAATCTCAGCACACACTTTTACACCCAATCTTGATGAAACTTTCAAGTAATGATCAGTACACCAATCCCACTTGGCTCGCCACATTTCGTTCTTCTAGGTTAAACCGTTCGTTGGCAGTAACCGGTTTCATTTTGAGGTTTCACTCTGTTTGCTCCTATAGGGATACATGTATTTGGAACTCTAAATCAAACACGGTTTGTGCTAGCTCTTTGAAACTTGAGACAATAAAGCAGTTTCAAGTTCTATCTATATGGTTTGTTTGCTGTTGATGTAGCCCTAAGCAGAGACTGGCGAGAATCACTTTCATGGAAAGGGCCTGCCAAGCTTCCAAAAAACTACGAGTTGCCCGAAATCTCAGCACACCCTTTTTCACCCAATCTTGAAGAAACTTTCAGGTAATGATCAGTACACCAATCCCACTTGGCTCTCCAAATTTCGTTCATCTAGGTTAAACCGTTCGTTGGCAGTAACCGGTTTCATTTTGAGGTTTCACTCTGTTTTCTCCTATAGGGATACATGTATTTGGAACTCTAAATCAAACACGGTTTGTGCTAGCTCTTTGAAACTTGACACAATAAAGCAGTTTCAAGTTCTATCTCTATGGTTTGTTTGCTGTTGATGTAGCCCTAAGCAGAGACTGGCGAGAATCACTTTCATGGAAAGGGCCTGCCAAGCTTCCAAAAAACTACGAGGTGCATGAAATCTCAGCAAACACTTTTTACCCAATCTTGATGAAACTTTCAGGTAATGATCAGTACACCAATCCCACTTGGCTCGCCAAATTTCGTTCTTCTAGGTTAAACCGTTCTTTGGCAGTAACCGGTTTCATTTTGAAGTTTCACTCTGTTTTCTCCTATAGGGATACATGTATTTGGAACTCTAAATCAAACACGGTTTGTGCTAGCTCTTTGAAACTTGACACAATAAATCAGTTTCAAGTTCTATCTCTATGGTTTGTTTGCTGTTGATGTAGCCCTAAGCAGAGACTGGCGAGAATCACTTTCATGGAAAGGGCCTGCCAAGCTTCCAAAAAACTACGAGGTGCCTGAAATCTCAGCACACACTTTTTCACCCAATCTTGATGAAACTTTCAGGTAATGATCAGTACACCATTCCCACTTGGCTCGCCAAATTTCGTTCTTCTAGGTTATACCGTTCGTTGGCAGTAACCGGTTTCATTTTGAGGTTTCACTCTGTTTTCTCCTATAGGGATACATGTATTTGGAACTCTAAATCAAACACGGTTTGTGCTAGCTCTTTGAAACTTGACACAATAAAGCAGTTTCAAGTTCTATCTCTATGGTTTCTTTGCTGTTGATGTAGCCCTAAGCAGAGGCTGGCGAGAATCACTTTCATGGAAAGGGCCTGCCAAGCTTCCAAAAAACTACGAGTTGCCTGAAATCTCAGCACACACTTTTTCACCCAATCTTGATGAAACTTTCAGGTAATGATCAGTACACCAATCCCACTTGGCTCGCCAAATTTCGTTCTTCAGGTTAAACCGTTCCTTGGCAGTAACCGGTTTCATTTTGAAGTTTCACTCTGTTTTCTCCTATAGGGATACATGTATTTGGAACTCTAAATCAAACACGGTTTGTGCTAGCTCTTTGAAACTTGACACAATAAAGCAGTTTCAAGTTCTATCTCTATGGTTTGTTTGCTGTTGATGTAGCCCTAAGCAGACACTGGCGAGAATCACTTTCATGGAAAGGGCCTGCCTAGCTTCCAAAAAACTACGAGTTGCCTGAAATCTCAGCACACACTTTTTCACCCAATCTTGATGAAACTTTCAAGTAATGATCAGTACACCAATCCCACTTGGCTCGCCACATTTCGTTCTTCTAGGTTAAACCGTTCGTTGGCAGTAACCGGTTTCATTTTGAGGTTTCACTCTGTTTGCTCCTATAGGGATACATGTATTTGGAACTCTAAATCAAACACGGTTTGTGCTAGCTCTTTGAAACTTGAGACAAAAAGCAGTTTCAAGTTCTATCTATATGGTTTGTTTGCTGTTGATGTAGCCCTAAGCAGAGACTGGCGAGAATCACTTTCATGGAAAGGGCCTGCCAAGCTTCCAAAAAACTACGAGTTGCCTGAAATCTCAGCACACCCTTTTTCACCCAATCTTGATGAAACTTTCAGGTAATGATCAGTACACCAATCCCACTTGGCTCGCCAAATTTCGTTCTTCTAGGTTAAACCGTTCGTTGGCAGTAACCGGTTTCATTTTGAGGTTTCACTCTGTTTTCTCCTATAGGGATACATGTATTTGGAACTCTAAATCAAACACGGTTTGTGCTAGCTCTTTGAAACTTGACACAATAAAGCAGTTTCAAGTTTTATCTCTATGGTTTGTTTGCTGTTTATGTAGCCCTAAGCAGTGACTGGCGAGAATTACTTTAATGGAAAGGGCCTGCCAAGCTTCCAAAAAACTACGAGGTGCCTGAAATCTCAGCACACACTTTTTCACCCAATCTTGATGAAACTTTCAGGTAATGATCAGTACACCAATCCCACTTGGCTCGCCAAATTTCGTTCTTCTAGGTTAAACCGTTCGTTGGCAGTAACCGGTTTCATTTTGAGGTTTCACTCTGTTTTCTCCTATAAGGATACATGTATTTGGAACTCTAAATCAAACACGGTTTGTGCTAGCTCTTTGAAACTTGACACAATAAAGCAGTTTCAAGTTCTATCTCTATGGTTTGTTTGCTGTTTATGTAGCCCTAAGCAGTGACTGGCGAGATACACTTTAATGGAAAGGGCCTGCCAAGCTTCCAAAAAACTACGAGGTGCCTGAAATCTCAGCACACACTTTTTCACCCAATCTTGATGAAACTTTCAGGTAATGATCAGTACACCAATCCCACTTGGCTCACCAAATTTCGTTCTTCTAGGTTAAACCGTTCGTTGGCAGTAACCGGTTTCATTTTGAGGTTTCACTCAGTTTTCTCATGTAGGGATACATGTATTTGGAACTCTAAATCAAACACGGTTTGTGCTACCTCTTTGAAACTTGACACAATAAAGCAGTTTCAAGTTCTATCTCTATGGTTTCTTTGCTGTTGATGTAGCCCTAAGCAGAGGCTGGCGAGAATCACTTTCATGGAAAGGGCCTGCCAAGCTTCCAAAAAACTACGAGTTGCCTGAAATCTCAGCACACACTTTTTCACCCAATCTTGATGAAACTTTCAGGTAATGATCAGTACACCAATCCCACTTGGCTCGCCAAATTTCGTTCTTCAGCTTAAACCGTTCGTTGGCAGTAACCGGTTTCATTTTGAAGTTTCACTCTGTTTTCTCCTATAGGGATACATGTATTTTGAAGTCTAAATAAAACACGGTTTGTGCTAGCTCATCGAAACTTGACACAATAAAGCAGTTTCAAGTTCTATCTCTATGGTTTGTTTGCTGTTGATGTAGCCCTAAGCAGAGACTGGCGAGAATCACTTTCATGGAAAGGGCCTGCCAAGCTTCCAAAAAACTACGAGTTGCCTGAAATCTCAGCACACACTTTTTCACCCAATCTTGATGAAACTTTCAGGTAATGATCAGTACACCAATCCCACTAGGCTCGCCAAATTTCGTTCTTCTAGGTTAAACCGTTCGTTGGCAGTAACCGGTTTCATTTTGAGGTTTCACTCTGTTTTCTCCTATAGAGATACATGTATTTGGAACTCTAAATCAAACACGGTTTGTGCTAGCTCTTTGAAACTTGACACAATAAAGCAGTTTCAAGTTCTATCTCTATGGTTTGTTTGCTGTTGATGTAGCCCTAAGCAGAGACTGGCGAGAGTGACTTTCATGGAAAGGGCCTGCCAAGCTTCCAAAAAACTACGAGTTGCCTGAAATCTCAGCAAACACTTTTTCACCCAATCTTGATGAAACTTTCAGGTAATGATCAGTACACCAATCCCACTTGGCTGGCCAAATTTCGTTCTTCTAGGCTAAACCGTTCATTGGTAGTAACCGGTTTCATTTTGAGGTTTCACTCTGTTTTCTCCTATAGGGATACATGTATTTGGAACTCTAAATCAAACACGGTTTGTGCTACCTCTTTGAAACTTGACACAATAAAGCAGTTTCAAGTTCTATCTCTATGGTTTCTTTGCTGTTGATGTAGCCCTAAGCAGAGGCTGGCGAGAATCACTTTCATGGAAAGGGCCTGCCAAGCTTCCAAAAAACTACGAGTTGCCTGAAATCTCAGCACACACTTTTTCACCCAAACTTGATGAAACTTTCAGGTAATGATCAGTACACCAATCCCACTTGGCTCGCCAAATTTCGTTCTTCTAGGTTAAACCGTTCGTTGGCAGTAACCGGTTTCATTTTGAGGTTTCACTGTGTTTTCTCCTCTAGGGATACATGTATTTGGAACTCTAAATCAAACACAGTTTGTGCTAGCTCTTTGAAACTTGACACAATAAAGCAGTTTCAAGTTCTATCTCTATGGTTTGTTTGCTGTTGATGTAGTCCTAAGCAGAGACTGGCGAGAGTGACTTTCATGGAAAGGGCCTGCCAAGCTTCCAAAAAACTACGAGTTTCCTGAAATCTCAGCAAACACTTTTTCACCCAATCTTGATGAAACTTTCAGGTAATGATCAGTACACCAATCCCACTTGGCTCGCCAAATTTCGTTCTTCTAGGTTAAACTGTTCGTTGGTAGTAACCGGTTTCATTTTGAGGTTTCACTCTGTTTTCTCCTATAGGGATACATGTATTTTGAAGTCTAAATAAAACACGGTTTGTGCTAGCTCTTCGAAACTTGACACAATAAAGCAGTTTCAAGTTCTATCTCTATGGATTGTTTGCTGTTGATGTAGCCCTAAGCAGAGACTGGCGAGAATCACTTTCATGGAAAGGTCCTGCCAAGCTTCCAAAAAACTACGAGTTGCCTGAAATCTCAGCACACACTTTTTCACCCAATCTTGATGAAACGTTCAGGTAATGATTAGTACACCAATCCCACTTGGCTCGCCAAATTTCGTTCTTCTAGGTTAAACCGTTCGTTGGCAGTAACCGGTTTCATTTTGAGGTTTCACTCTGTTTTCTCCTATAGAGATACATGTATTTGGAACTCTAAATCAAACACGGTTTGTGCTAGCTCTTTGAAACTTGACACAATAAAGCAGTTTCAAGTTCTATCTCTATGGTTTGTTTGCTGTTGATGTAGCCCTAAGCAGAGACTGGCGAGAGTCACTTTCATGGAAAGGGCCTGCCAAGCTTCCAAAAAACTACGAGTTTCCTGAAATCTCAGCAAACACTTTTTCACCCAATCTTGATGAAACTTTCAGGTAATGATCATTACACCAATCCCACTTGGCTGGCCAAATTTCGTTCTTCTAGGCTAAACCGTTCATTGGCAGTAACCGGTTTCATTTTGAGGTTTCACTCTGTTTTCTCCTATAGGGATACATGTATTTGGAACTCTAAATCAAACACGGTTTGTGCTAGCTCTTTAAAACTTGACACAATAAAGCAGTTTCAAGTTCTATCTCTATGGTTTGTTTGCTGTTGATGTAGCCCTAAGCAGAGACTGACGAGAATCACTTTCATGGAAAGGGCCTGCCAAGCTTCCAAAAAACTACGAGTTGCCTGAAATCTTAGCACACACTTTTTCACCCAAACTTGATGAAACTTTCAGGTAATGATCAGTACACCAATCCCACTTGGCTCGCCAAATTTCGTTCTTCTAGGTTATACCGTTCGTTGGCAGTAACCGGTTTCATTTTGAGGTTTCACTCTGTTTTCTCCTATATGGATACATGTATTTGGAACTCTAAATCAAACACGGTTTGTGCTAGCTCTTTGAAACTTGACACAATAAAGCAGTTTCAAGTTCTATCTCTATGGTTTGTTT
>NW_027524896.1:0-26615 GCF_052094955.1 Ictidomys tridecemlineatus
TCTCCATCCTTTGCTCTCTGTAATTGTCCTTCTGCACCCTAATCTCCAATCTCTGCTCTCTGTAACAATCCTTCTGCACCCCACTATCCAAAATCTGCTCTCTTCAAAGGTCCTTCTGCACCCCGTCTACAAACTCTGCTCTGTAACAGTTTTTCTTTATGGCAGTCTCCAAGCTCTTCTCTCTATAACGGTCCTTCTACACCCCAATTTCCAACCTCTGCTCTGTGTAATAGTTCTTCTAAGCCTCCGTCTGAAACTTCTGCTCTCTACAACAATCCTTCTAAACAACAGTCTCCAAACTGTGCTATTTGTAACAATCCTTCTGCACCCCAGTCTCTAACATCTGCTCTCTGTAACAGGTTTTCTGCAACCCAGTCTCCAAACTCTGCTCTCCATAACAGGCCTTCTGCACCCCAGTCTCCAACCTCTGCTCTCTGCAAAAGTCTTTCTACACCCCAGTCTCCAACCTCTGCTCTCTGCAATGATCTTTCTGCATCCCAGTCTCCAACGTCTGGTCTCTATAAGATCCTTCTGCACCCCGTTCTCCAAACTTTGCTCTCTGTAACAGTCATTCTGCACCTCAGTCTCCAAACTTATCTCTCTGCAACAGCCCTTGTGCACCCCAGTATCAAACCTCTGTTCTCTGCAGCTTTCCTTCTGCGCCCCAGGCTACTATCTCTTCTCTGTGTAACAGTCCTTCTGCACCCCAGTCTTCAAACTCTACTTTCTGTATCAGTTATTCTGCACCCCAGTCTAAAACCTCTTCTCTCTGTAACAGTCCTTCTGCACCTCAGTCTCCAACCTCTGCTCTCTGAAACAGTCCTTCTGCACCCAAGTCTCTAACCTCTGCTGTCTGCAAACGTCTTATTATACCCCAGTATCCAACATCTGCTTTCTGCAACAATCCTTCTTCATCCCAGTCTCCAACGTCTGCTCTCTGCAAAAGTCCTTCTACACCCCAGTCTCCAACCTCTGCTCTCTGCTACAGTCCTTCTGCACCCCAGTCTCCAAAATCTTATCTCTGCAACAGTCTTTCTGAACCCCAGTCTCCAACTTCTGTTCTCTGTAACAATTTTTCTGCACACCAGTTCTCAAACTCTGCTCTCTGCAATCGTCTTTCTGCACCCCATTCTCAAACCTCTTTTCTCTGTATCAATCGTTTTGCACCCCAGTCTCCAACCTCTGCTCTCTGCAATGATCCTTTTGAAACCCAGTCTCGAATTTC
Source organism: Ictidomys tridecemlineatus (assembly GCF_052094955.1). NCBI lineage: Eukaryota > Metazoa > Chordata > Mammalia > Rodentia > Sciuridae > Ictidomys > Ictidomys tridecemlineatus. The sequence goes on from NW_027524896.1 coordinate 1,226, forward strand.
AGCTCTCTGCAAAAGTTTTTCTGCACCCCAGTCTCCAGCATCTGCTCTCTGAAACAGTCCTTCTTCGCCTCAGTCTGAAAACTCTGCTCTGTGCAATGATCCTTCTGCACCCAAGTCTTCAAACTCTGCTTTCTGTAACAGTCCTTCTTAATCTAACCTCTCAACAGTCCTTCTGTACTTCATCTTACCTCTTAACAGTCCTTCTCTACTGCAGTCTCCAAACTCTGCTCTCTGCAACGGTCCTTCTGCACCCCATTCTCCAACCTCTGTTGTCTGCAAGAGTTTTTAAGCACCTCAGTCTCCAAAATCTGCTCCCTGCAACAATCCTTCTTCACCTTAGTCTCCACATTCTGCTCTCTGCAACAGTTCTTCTGCACCCCATTATTTAACATCTACTCTCTGAAACAGTCCTTCTCCACCCCAGTCTCCAACCTCTGCTCTCTGTAACATTCCTTCTGTACTGATATCTAAAAACTCTGCTCTCTGTAAGGATCCTTCTGCACCCCAGTCTCCACCTTTTACTTACTGTATCAGTCCTTCTTCACCCCAGTCTCAAACCTCTGCTCTCTGTAACAGTCCTTCTGTACCTCAGTCTCCAAACTCTGTTCTCTGCAAAGGTTTTTCTGCACCCCAGTCTCCAACCTCTGCTGCCTGCAAAAGCCCTTCTACACCCCAGTCTCCAAACTCTGCTATCTTGAACACTCTTTCTGAACCCCAGTCTCCAAAATCGGCTCTCTTTAACAATCCTTCTGTACTTCAGTCTCCAACCTCTACTCTCTGTAACAGTCCTTCTGCATCTCAGTCTCCAAACTATGCTCTCTGCAACAGTCCTTCAGAACTGCTGTCTCAAATTCTTGTCCCTGCATCAGTCTTTCTACACCCCAGTCTCCAACCTCTGCTATCTGCAACAGTCTTTCTGCACCTTAGTCTCCAACCTCTGCTCTCTGATACGAACGTACTTTACCCCAGTCTCCAACATCAGCTCTCTGCAACAGTCCTTCTGCACCCCAGTCTCCGACCTCTATTTTTTATAACAATCCTTTTGCACCCCAGTCTCCAAATTTTGCTCTCTACAACGAACCTTCTGCACCCCAGTCTCCAAACTCTGCTCTCTGTAAGATCCTTCTGCAACCCTGTCTCCAAATTCTGCTGTCTGTAACAGTCCTTTTGCACCCCATTCTCCAACCTCTGCTTTCTGCAACAGTTCTTCTGCACCGGAGACTCCAAACTCTGCTTTCTGTATCAGTTCATCTGCACCCCTATCTCCAAACTCTGCTCTCTGTAACAGTGGTTCTGCACCTCAGTCTACAAACTCTGCTGTGTGCAAGTGTCCTTCTGCAACACAGACTCCAACATCTGCTCTCCGCAACAGTCCTTCTGCACCAAAGTCTCAAAACTCTGTCTCTGTAACAGTCCTACATAAAGGCAGTCTAGAACCTCTACTCTCTGCAACAGTGCTTCTGCACCCAAATCTCAAACCTGTGCTCTCGGCAACAGTCCATCTACACCCCATGTCAAGCCTCTGCTCTCTGCAGCAGTCCCTCTGCAACCCAGTATACAAACTCTGCTCTCAATAACGGTCCTTCTGCACCTCATTCTCCAAACTCTACTCTCTGCAAAAGTACTTCTGAACCTCTTCACCAAACACTGCTCTCCGTAACAGGCCTTCTGCACCCAACTCTCCGATATCTTTTCTCTATAACAATCCTTCTGCACCCCAGTCTCCAACCTCTGCTCTCTACAACTATCCTTCTGCACCCCAGTCTCCAACCACCACTCTCTGCAACAGTCCTTCTGCACCCCATTCTTCAACATGTGCTCTCTGCAAAATCCTTCTGAACCTCAGTTTGAAAACTCTGTTCTCTAAAACGATCCTTCTGCACCCTAGTCTCCAACCTCTGCTCTCTGTAACAGTCCTGCTGCACCTTGGTCTACAACCTCTGCTCTCTGTAAGATCTCTGTGCAACCTTTTCTAAAAACTCTGCTCTCTGCCAAAGTCCTTCTACACCCCATTCTCTAACCTCTGTTCTCTGCAACAGTCCTTCTGAACCACAGTCTCAAACCTCTGCTCTCTGAAACAGTCCTTCGGTACTCTAGTCTCCAACTTATGCTCTCTGTAACGGTCCTTCTGTACAGCAGTCTACAAACTCTGCTCTCTCTAACGGTCCTTCTGCACCCTAGTCTCCAAACTCTGCTCACTGTATCAGTACTTCTGCACCCCAGTCTTTAAACACTGCTCTCTGTAACATTCCTTCTGCATCGCAGTCTCCAACCTCTGCTCTTTGCGACAGTTCTTCTGCACCCCAGTCTTCAACCTGTGCTCTCTACAACAGTTCTTCTGCACCCCAGTCTCCAAACTCTGCACTCTGAAAAAGTCCTTCTCAACCCCAGTCTCCAACCTCAGCTCTCTGTAACAGGCCTCCTCTACTGCGGTCTCCAAATTCTGCTCTCTGTAATTTTCCTTATGAACCACAGGCTCCGACCTCTGCTTTCTTTATCAGTCCTTCTGCACCCCAGTCTCCAATCTGTGCTCTCTGTAAAGGTCCTTCTGCATCTCAGTCTCCAAACTCTGCTCTCTGCAAAATTGCTTCTGCACACAATCTCCAAACTCTGCTCCCTCCAACAGTCTATTACAACCAATCTCAAAACTCTGCTATCTGGAGCAGTCCTTCTGCACCCTAGTCTCTAAAATCTGCTCTCTGTAACCATCCTTATGCACCTCAGTCTCCAACCTCTACTCTCTGTTACAGTCGTTCTACACCGCAGTCTCCAATCCCTGATCTGTGTAAAATCTTTCTGCAACCTAGTCTCCAAACTCTTCCCTCTGACACAGTCTTTCTCCAAACTCTTCTCTCTGTAACAGGCCTTCTGCACCCCAGTCTCCAACCTCTTCTCTGTAACAATCCTTCTGCACCCCAATCTCAAACCTCTGCTCTCTACAACGATCTTTCTTCACCCCAATCTTCAACGTCTACTCTCTGCAACAGTCCTTCTGCACCCGACACTCCAACAACTGCTCTCTGCAACAGTCCTTCTGCACCTCAGTCTGAAAACTCTGTGCTATGCAATGATCCTTCTGCACCCCAGTCTCCAAACTCTGCTCTGTGTAACAGTCCTGTTGCACCTCAGTCTGCAAACTCTGCTCTCTTTAAAATCCTTCTGCTACCCAGTCTCCAAACTCTGCTCTTTGTAACAGTCCTTCTGCACCCCAGTCTCCAACCTCTGCTCTCTGTATCAGAACTTTTGAACCCATATCTACAACCTCTACTCTCTATAACAGTCCTTCTGAACCTCAGTCTCCAACTTCTGCTCTCTGCAACAATCTTCTGCACCTCAGTCTCCAAGCTCTGCTCTTTTTTAGATCCTTCTGCACACCAGTTTCCAAACTCTGTTCTGTACAACATTCCTTCTCCATCCCACTCTCCAACCTCTTTTTTCTGCAACGATCCTGTAGCACCCCAGTCGCCAAACTCTGTTTTCTACAAAGACCTTATGCTCCCAAGTCTCCAAACTATGCTGTGTATAACAGTCCTTCTGTACTGCAACCTCCAACCTCTGCTCTGTTTAATGGGTCTTTTGCACCCCAGTCTCCAAACTCTGTTGTCTGTAGAAGGCCTTCTGCACCCAAGTCTCCAAACTCTGCTCTCTGTAACAGGCCTTCTGCTCCCAGTCTCCAAACCTTTCTCTCTGCAACGATCCTTCTGCACCCCAGTGTCAAACCTCTGCTCCTTGCAACAGTTTGTCTGCACCCCAGTCTCAAAACTCTGCTCTCTGTAAGATCATTCTGCACCCCAGTCTCCAAACTCTTCTCTCTGTAAGAGTCCTTCTGCACTCCAGTCTCCAAGCTCTACTCTCTGCAACAGTCAATTTGAACCCCAGTCTCCAACCTCTGCTCTCTGTAAGATCCATCTGAACCCCAGTATCCAACCTCTGCTCTCTCTAACAGTCCTTCTGCACCCAGTCTTCAAAATCTACTCTCTGCCAGATCCTTCTAGACCCCAGTCTTCAACCTCTGCTCTCTGCAACAGTCCTTCTGCACCACAGTCTCCAACCTCTGCGCTCTGTAACAGTTTTTCTATACCACAGTCTCCAAACTCTGGTATCTGTAACGGTTCTTCTGCACCCCAATTTCCAACCTCTGCTTTCTGTAACAGTCCCTCTGCACCTCAGTCTCCAAACTCTGATCTCTGTAGCAGGCCTTATGCACCCCAGTCTTCAAAATCTACTCTCTCCCAAAATCTTTCTGCACCCCAGTCTCCAACCACTGCTCTCTGCAATGATCCTACTGCACCCCAGTCTCCAACCTCTGTTCTCTGCAACAGTCCTTCTGCACCTCAGTCTCCAAATTCTGCTCTCTTTAAGACCAATGTGAACCCCAGTCTCCAAAGCCTGCTCTCTGCAACAGTCCTTCAGCACCACAGTCTCCAACCTCTGCTCTCTGTAACATTCTTTGTGCACCCCAGTTTCCAAACTCTGCTCTCTTTAAGATTCTTTTTGCACATCAGACTCTAAACTCTGCTCTCTACAACAGTCCTTCTGAACTCCAGTCTCAAAACTCTGCTCTCTGCAACACTCCTGCTGCACTATAGTCTCCAATCTCTGCTCTTTACAACAGTCCTTCTGCACCCCAGTCTCAAAACTCTGCTCTCTGCAACAATCCGTCTGCACCCCAGTCTCCAAACTCTGCTCTCTCCACAATCCTTCTGGACCCCAGTCTCTAACCTTTGCTCTCTGTAACAATCCTTCTGCACAACAGTCTCCAAACTCTTCTCTCTGTAAGATCCTTCTGCACCCCAGTTTCCAAACTCTGCTCTCTGTAACATTTCTTCTCCACCCTAGACTTTAACCTCTGCTTTCTGCAAGTGTCCGGTGGCACACAAGTCTCCAAACTCTGTCCTCTGCAACAGTCCTTCTGCCCCCGAGTCTCCAACCTCTACTCTCTGTAACGGTCCTTCAGCACCCCAGTCTCCAAACTCTGCTTTCTGTATCAGTCCTTCTGAACCTCAGTCTCAAACCTCTGCTCTCTGTATTTATCCATCTGCACCTCAATCTCAAACCTGTGCTCTCTGTAACATTCCTTCTGCACCCCAATTTCCAACTTCTGCTTTCTGTAACACTCCTTCTGCACCTCAGTCTCCAACCTGTGCTCTCTGTAACATTCCTTCTGTACCCCAGTCTCCAACCTCTTCTCTCTGTAACAGTTTTTCTATACCGCAGTCTAAAAACTCTTGTCTCTGTAACGGTCCTTCTCCACCCCAATTTCCAACCACTGCTCTCTATAACAGTCCACCTACACCTCAGTCTCCAACCTCTCCTGTAACAGGCCTTCTGCACTTCATTCTCCAAACTCTTCTCTCTGTAGCGGGTCTTCTGGACCCCAGTTTCCAAAATCTGCTCTCTGCAAAGATCCTTCTGAACCCCAGTCTCCAACATCAGCTCTCTACAATGATCCAACTTAACCCCACTCTCCAACCTCTGATCTCTACAACAATCCTTCTGCACCTCAGTCTCCTAATTCTCCTCTATGTAAGATGCTTCTGCAAACCTGCATCCAATTTCTGCTATCTGTAACAGTCCTTCTGCACCCCAGTCTCCTACTTCTGCTCTCCTAACAGTCCTGTTGCACCTCAGTCTCCCAAATCTGCTCTCTGTAAGATCCTTTTGCAACAAAGTCTTTAAACTCTGCACTCTGTAACAGTCCTTCTGCACAACAGTCTCCAACCTATTCTCTCTGCAATGATTCTTCTCCACCCCAGTCTCCAAAATCTGCTCTCTGCAACAGTACTTCCCCACCCCAGTCTCCAAACCCTGCTCTCTGTAACAGTTTTCACCCCAGTCTCCAAACTCTGCATTCTGCAACGATCCTTCTAGACCCCAGTCTCCAACCTCTGCTCTCTGCAACAGTCCTTCTGCATCGCAGTCTCCAACCTGTGCTCTCTGTAAGATACTTCTGCACTCCAGTTTCCAAATTCTGCTCTCTGTAACATTCCTTCTCCAACCCAGTCTCCAACCTCTGTCCTGTGCAACAGTCTTTCTGCTCCCCAGTCTCCGAGATCTGCTCTCTGTAACAGTCCTTCTGTACCGCAGTCTCCAACATCTGCTCTTCATAATGGTCCTTCTACACCCCAATCTCCAAACTATGGTTGCTGTATCAGTATGTCTGAATCCCAGTCTCCAACCTCTGTTCTCTGTATCTATCCTTCTGCACCTCAGTCTCCAAACTGTGCTCTATGTAAGAGTCCTTGTGAACCCCAGTCTCTAACATCTGCTCTCGATAACAATCCTATATCTCAGTCTCCAACCTCTGCTCTCTGTAAAAGTTCTTCTGCAACCCAATTTCCAAAACTCTGCTTCTGTAACAGTTCTTCTGCACCTGAGTCTCCAAGCTCTGCTCTCTGTAACACTCCTTCTACACATTTTGCACCCAGTCTTCAACCACTGCTCTGTGTAACAGTCAAGCTACACCTCAGTCTCCAACCTCTGCTCTATGTAAGATCCTTCAGCAACCCAGTCTCCAAACACTGCTCTTTTATAACAGTCCTTCTGCACCCCAGTCTCCCACATCTCCTCTCTGTACCAGGACTTCTGCACGCAAGTATTCAAACTCTGGTCTCTGCAACGATTTTTCTGCACCCCAGTCTCAAAACTCTGTTTACTGAAACAGTTCAACTGCAACTCAGTCTCCAACGTCTGCTCTCTGTAAGATCCTTCTGCACCCCTGCCTCCAAGCTCTGCTCCTTGTAACGATCCTTCTGCACCCCACTCTCTAACCTCTGCTCTATGTAACAGAACTTTTGCACCTCATTCTCCAATCTCTGCTCTCTTAAAAAGTCTTTCTGCACCACAGTCTCCAAACTCTGCTCTCTGCAACAGTCCTTCTATACTTCAGTCTTAAAACTCTGCTCTCTGTAACGGTCTGTCTGCACCCCAGTCTTCAAACTCTGCTTTCTGCAACAGTCCTTCTGCACCCCAGACTCCAAACTCTGCTCTCTGTAACAATCCTTCTGCACCTCAATCTCCAACCTCTGCTCTATGTAACAAGACTTCTGCACCTCAGTCTGACACCTCTCCTCTCTGCACGGTCCTTCTGCACCTCAGTCTCCAATCACTGCTCTCTGTAACAGTCCACCTACACCTCAGTCTCTAACCTCTTCTCTCCATAAGATCCTTCAGCAAGCCAGTCTCTAAATTCTGCTCTCTATGACAGTCCTTCTGCACCCCAGTCTCCAACCTCTCCTCTATGTAGCAGGCCTTCTGCACCCCAGTCTCCAAAATCTGCTCTCTACAACAGTCCATCTGCACTTCAGTCTCCAAATTCTGCTCTCTGTAAGATGCTTCTGCACCCCTGTATCCAACCTCTGCTCTCTGCAACATTCCTTCTGCACCCCAGTCTCCAACCTCTTCTCTCTACCAGGTTCTTCTGAACACTGGTTACCAACATCTGCTCTCTGCAACAGTCTTTCTGCACCCCAGTCTCCAACATCTGCTGTCTACAACAGTTCTTGTGCACCTCAGTCTGAATATCTGCTCTCGTCAACGACCCTTGTGCACCCAAGTCTCATACCTTGGCTCTCTGTAACAGTCCTTCTGAACCTCAGTCTCCCAACTCTGCTCTTTGTAAGATCCTTTTTCAACCCAGTCTTTAAACTCTGCACTGTTTATCTGTCTTTCTGCACAACCAGTCTCCAAATTCTGCTCTCTAAAACAGGACTTCTGCAACCCAGTCTCCAAATTCTGCTCTATGTAACAGGACTTCTGCACCCCAGGCTACAACCTCTTCTATCTGCAACGATTCTTCTCCACCCCAGTCTCCAACCTCTGCTCTCTGCAACACTCGTTTTAAACCCGAGTCTCCAATCTCTGCTCTCTGTAAGATCCAACTGAACACCAGTCCTCTAACCTATGCTCTCTGTAACAGTCCTTCTGCACCCAAGTCTCCGAACTCTGTTCTCTGTAACAGTCCTTCTGCACCTCAGTCTCCAACCTCAGCGCTATGTAATAGTTCTCTGCACCCCAGTCTCTAAAATCCGCTTTCTGCAAAAGTCCTTCTGCACCCCAGTCTTCAACATCTTCTCTCTGCAACAGTCCTTCTGCACCCCAGTCTCCAACCTCTGCTCTCTCTAACGATCATTCTAGACCCCAGTCTCCAACCTCTGCTCTCTGCAACAGTCCTTCTGCACTCCAGTTTCCAACCTCTGCTCTCTGTATGATCCTTCTTCACTCCAGTTTCCAAACTCTGCTCTCTGTAGCATTCCTTCTCACCCAGTCTCCAACCTCTGTCCTCTCCAACAGTCCTTCTGCTCCCCAGTCTCCGAGATCAGCTCTCTGTAACAGTCCTTCTGTACCGCAGTCTCCAACCTCTGCTCTTTGTTACAGTCCTTCTACACGCCAGTCTCCAAATTCTGCTTTCTGTATCAGTCTGCCTGAACCCCAGTCTTCAAAATCTGTTCTCTGTATCTATACTTCTGCACCTCAGTCTCCAACCTATGCTCTATGTAAGAGTCCTTCTGCACCACAGTCTCCAACCTCTGATCTCAATAACAGTCCTATACAGCAGTCTCCAACCTCTGTTCTCTGTAACAGTCCTTGTGAACCTCAGTCTGAAACCTCTGCTCTGTGCTCGATACTTACGCCCAGTCTTCAACCACTGCTCTCTGTAACAGTCAAGCTACACCTCAGTCTCCAACCTCTGCTCTCTTAAAGATCCTTCAGCAACCCAGTCTCAAAACACTGCTCTCAATAACATTCCTTCTGCATCCCAGTCTCCAACCTCTCATCTCTGAAACAGTCCTTCTGCACCTCAGTCTCCAACCTCTGATCTCTGTAAGATCGTTCAGCAACCCAGTGTCCAAACTCTCCTCTTTGTATCAGGCCTTCTGCACGCCAGTCTCCTAACTCGGCTCTCTGTAGCAGGTCTTCTGCATCCCAGTCTCCAGCCGCTGCTCTCTGCATCGATCCTTCTGCACCCCAGTCTCCAACCTCTGTTCTCTGAAACGATCCTACTTCACCCCAGTCTCCGACCTATGATCTCTGCAACAGTTCTTCTGCAGCTCAGTCTTTAATCTCTGCTCTTTGTAAGATTTTTCTGCACCCCTGTTTTCAAACTCTGCTCTCTGTAACAGTTCTTATGCACCCGAGGCTCCAAACTCTGCTCTCAGTAACAGGACTTCCGCACCTCAATCTCCAACCTGTGCTCTCTGTAACAGTCCTTCTGCATCCCAGTTTCCAAACTCTGCTCTCTACAACAGTCCTTCTACATCCTAGTTACAAACATCTGCTCTCTGCAACAGACCTTCTGCACCCCAGTCTCTAACATCTGCTCTCTTCAACAGTTCTTCTGCACCACAGTCTGAAAACTCTGCTCTCTGCAACGAACTTTCTGCACCCCAGTCTCCTACCTCTGCTCTCTGTAACAGTCCTTGTGCACCTCTGTCTCCCAACTCTGCTCTCTATATGATCCTTCTGCAACACAGTCTTTAAACTCTGCACTCTGTAACAGTCCTTCTGCAAAACAGTCTCCAACCTTTGCTCTCTGTAACAGGACTTCTGAAACCCAGTCTCCAAACTCTGCTCTCTGTAATAGGCCTTCTGCACCCCAGTATCCAACCTCTTCTCTCTGCAACGATTCTTCTACACCCAAGTCTCCAAATCTGCTCTTGGCTACTGTCCATTTGCAACCCAGTCTCCAAACTCTGCTCTCTGTAAGATCTATCTGAACCCCAGTCTCCAAACTCTGCTCTCTGTAATAGGCCTTCTGCACCCCAGTATCCAACCTCTTCTCTCTGCAACGATTCTTCTACACCCAAGTCTCCAAATCTGCTCTTGGCTACTGTCCATTTGCAACCCAGTCTCCAAACTCTGCTCTCTGTAAGATCTATCTGAACCCCAGTCTCCAAAATCTGCTCTCTGTAACAGTCCTTCTGCACCCCAGTCTCCAAACGCTGCTCTCTGTAACTGTCCTTCTGCACCCCAGTCTCTAAAATCTGCTCTCTGCAACAGTCCTTCTCCACCCCAGTCTCCATCATCTACTCTCTGCAACAGTCCTTCTGCACCCCAGTCTCCAAACTCTTCTCTCAGCAACGAACCTTCTGGACCCAAGTCTCCAAAGTCTGCTCTCTGCAACAGTCCTTGTGCACCACAGTCTCCAAACTATGTTCTCTGTAAGATACTTCTGCACTCCAGTTTCCAAACTCTGCTCTCTGTAAAATTTCTTCTTCACCTCAGTCTCCAACCTCTGTCTTCTGCAACAGTCCTTCTGCTCCCCTGTCTCCGAGATCTGCTCTCTGTAACAGAGCTTATGTACCGAAGTTTCCAACATCTTCTCTCTGTAATGGTCCTTCTACAACCCAGTCTCCAACCTCTGATTTTTTGAATCAGTTTTTCTGAACCCAGTCTCCAAACTCTGCTCTTTGTATCCATCCTTCTGCACCTCCGTCTTCAACCTGTGCTTTTTGTAACAGTCCTTCTTCACCCTAGTCTCCAACTTCTGTTCTCTGCAACAGTCTTTCTGCACCCAAGTCTCCAAACTCTGCTCTCTGTAACAGTCCTTCTGTACCGCAGTCTCCAACCCCTCCTCTCCTTAATGGTCCTTCTGCACCCCAGTCTCCAAACACTGCTTACTGTATCAGTCTTTCTGAACCACAGTCTCCATCCTCTGCTCTCTGTAACAGTATTTCTGCACCTAAGTCTCCACCCTCTGCTCTATGTAACAGTCTTGCTGCAACCCAGTCTCCAACCTCTGCTGTCTGCAACAATTATTCTGCACCCCAGTCTCCAACATCTGTTTTCCATATCAGTCCTGCACCACAGTCTTCAAAATCTGCTCTCTGTAACAGTCCTTCTGCACCTCAGTCTCCAACCTCTGCTCTCTGCAACAGTCCTTCTGCACCCCAGTCTCCAACCTCTGCTCTCTGTAACAGTCATTCTACACTCCAGTCTTCAACCTCTGCTCTGTGTACCAGTCCTTCTGCAACCCAGTTTCCAATCGCTGCTCTCTGCTACAATCCTTCTGCATCCCAGTCTCCCACATCTGCTTTCTGCAACCGTCCTTCGGCACCCAAGTCTCCAACCTCTGCTCTCTGAAAGAATCCTTCTGCACACAAGTCTCCAACCTCTGCTCTCTGCAATAATCCTTCTGCACCTCAGTCTTTAAACTCTGCTTTCTGTATCAGTCCTTCTGCACCCCAGTCTCCAACCTATGCTATCTGAAACAGTCCTTCTGCACCTCAGTCTCCAAATTCTATTCTCTGCAAAAGTCCTTCTGCACCCAAGACTCTAACACCTGCTCGCTGCAACAGTCCTTCTTCACCCCAGTTTCCAACCTCTGCTATCTGCAACAGTCCTTCTGCACCCCAGTCTCCAATTTCTGCTCTCTGTAACAGTCCGTCTGCACCCAAGTCTCCAACCTCTGCTCTCTGCAACAGTCCTTCTACATCCCAGTCTTCAACCTTAACTCTGTTTAACAGTCTTTCTTCACCGAAGTCTCCAAACTCTGCTCTCTGTAACAGTCTTTCTGCACCATATTCTCCAACCTCTGCTCTATTTTACAGTCTTTGTATACCACAGTCTCCAAATTCTGCTCTCTGTAACGGTCCCTCTGCACCCCAATTTCCAACCTCTGCTTTCTGTAACAGTCCTTCTGCACCTCAGTCACAAAACTGTGCTCTCTGTAACTGTCCTTCTGCACCTCAGTCTCCAACGTCTGCTCTCTGTAACAGTATTTCTGCACCTCAGTCTGAATCCTCTGCTCTCTGCATGATCATTCTGCACCCCAGTCTTCAACCACTGCTCTCTGTAACAGTCGTCCTGCACCTCAGTCCCAAACCCCTGCTATCTAAAATCCTTCTGCAACCCAGCCTCAAAGCTCTGCTCTATCTAACTGTCCTTCTGCAACCCAGACTCAAAACTCTGCTCTCTATAACTGTCCTTCTGCAACCCAGTCTCCAACCTCTGCTCTCTGTAGCAGGCCTTCTGCACCCCAGTCTCCAAACTCTGCTCTCTGAAACAGTCCTTGTGCACGCCAGTCTCTAACCTCTGCTCTCTGTAATGGTCCTTCTGCACCCCAGTCTCCCACCTCAGCTTTCTGTATCATAATTCTTCATCTCAATCTCCAACGTCTTCTCTGTGTAACAGTCCTTCTGCATATCAGTCTCTAAATTCTGCTCTCTGCAACAGTCCTTCTGCACCCCAGTCTCCAACCTGTGCTCTCTGTAACAGTCCTTGTGAACACCAGTCTCCCATCTCTGCTCTCTATAACGATTCTTCTGCAGCCCAGTCTCCACCTATGCTCTCTGCAAGGATTCTTCTGCAACTCAGTCTACATACTCTGCTCTCTGTAACAGTCCTTCTGCACCCCAGGATCCACCATTTGCTCTCTGAAACATTTCTTATACACCCAGGTATCTAAACTGTGCTCTCTGTAACTGTCCTTCTGCACCTCAGTCTGAAAACGGTGCTCTCTGCAACAATTTTTCTGCACCCGAGTCTGTAACCTCTGCTCTTGTAACACTCCTTCTGCACCTCTGTCTCCAAAAGGCTCTCTGTAAGATCCTTCTGCAACCCTGTCTCGAAACTGAGCTATCTGTAACAGTCCTTTTACAACCCAGTCTCCAACCTCTGCTCTCTGCAACAGTCCTACTGCACCCCAGTCTCCAACCTCTACTCTCTGTAAGATCCTTCTGCACCACAGTCTCCAAACTCTGCTCTCTGAAACAGTCCTTTTGTACCCCAGTCTCCAAACTCTGCTTTCTGCTACAGTCCTTCTGCACCCAGGTCTCCAACCTCTATGCTCTGTAAGATCCATCTGCACTGCAGTCTCCAAACTCTGCTCTCTGTAACAGTCCTTCTGCACCCCAGTATCTAACCTCTGCTCTGTGCAACAGTCCTACTGCATCCCAGTCTCCAACCTCTACTTTCTGTAAGATTCTTCTGCATGGCAGTCTCCAAAGTCTGTTCTCTGCAACAGTCGTTCTGCACCCCGCTATCCACACTGTGCTCTCTGTAAAAGTCCTTCTGTACTGCAGTCTCCAAACTCTACTGTCTCTAATGGTCCTTCTGCAGTCTACTCTCCGAACTCTGCTTTGTTTATCAGTCCTTCTGCACCCCAGTCTCCAACCTCTGCTCTCTGTATCCGTCCTTCTGCACCTATATCTCCAACCTCTACACTCTGCAACAGTCCTTCTGCACCCCTGTCTCCAACCTCTGCTCTCTGCAACATTTCTTCTACACTCATATCTCCAAATTGTGCTATCTGTAACTGTAATTCTGCACCCCAGTCTAGAACCTCTGCTCACTGTAACGATCCTTCTGCCCCTGAGTCTCCAACCTCTGCTCTCTGAAACGATCCTTCTGCACCTCAGTTTCCAACTTCTGCTCTCTGCAGGGATCCTTCTGCACCCCAGTCTTCAACCTGTGGTCTCCGTAACTGTCCTTCTGACCCCAGTCTCCAACCTCTACTCTCTGTAAAGATCCTTCTGCACCCCATTCTCCAAACTATGCTCTCTGCAATAATCCTTCTGCACCTCAGTTTCCAACCTCTGCTCTCGGCAACAATCATTCTGTACCCCAGTCTCCAAAATCTGCTCTCTGTAACAGTCCTTCTGCACCTCAGTCTCCAACCTCTGCTCTCTGTACCAATCCTTCTGTACCTCAGTCTCCAACCTCTGCTCTCTATAACAGTTCTTCTGTACCTCAGTCACCAACATCTGCTCTCTGTAACAGGCCTTATGCACCCCAGTCTCCAAACTCTTCTCTCTGTAACAGTTCTTCTGCACCCCAGTCTCGAACCTCTGCTCTCTGTAACAGTCCTTCTGCACCTGAGTCTCCAAAATCTGCTCTCTGTAACAATTTTTCTGCACCCCAGTCTCCAACCTCTGCTCTCTGTGAAGTTCTTCTGCACCACAATCTCCAACCTCTGCTCTCTGTAATGGAACTTCTGTAACCCAGTCTCAAACATCTGCTCTCTGCAACGATCCTTCTACCCTTCTCCAAACTCTGCTCTCTGTAACAGTCCTTTTGTATCGCAGTCTCCAACCTCTTCTCTTTGTAATGGTTCTTCTGCTCATCAATTGCCAACCTCTGGTTTCTGTAACCGACGTTCTATACCTCAGACTCCAAACTCTGCTCTCTGTAAAAGTCCTTCTGCGCCTCATTCTGAATCCTGTGCTCTCTGCAACGATCCTTCTGCACCCCAGTCATCAAACTGTGCTATCTGTAACAGGCCTTCTGCACTCATGTCTCCAACCTCTGCTCTCTGTAACAGGCCTTCATCACCAAAGTCTTTTAACTCTGCTTTCTGTAACAGGCCTTCTGCACCCCTGTCTCCCACCTCTTCTCTCTACAATGATTCTTCTGAACCTCAGTCTCCAACATCTGCTCTCTTCAACAGTCCTTTTGCACTCCAGTCTCCAATTTGTGCTCTCTGTAAGATCCTTCTGTATCCCAGTCTCCAACATCTGCTCTCTGTAACAGTCCTTCTGCACCCCAGTATCTAACGTCTGCTCTCTGTAAAAGTCCTTCTGCACCTCAGTTTCCAAACTTTGCTCTCTGTAATGGTCCTTCTGCACCCCAGTCTCCAACATCTGCTCACTGCAACGATCCTTCTTCTCAACAGGCTCCAACCTCTCCTCTCTGCAATTGTCTTTCTGCACCCCAGTCCCCAAACTCTGCTCTCTGTAACAGTCCTTCTGTACTGCAGTCTCCAAACTCTTCTCTCTGTAACGGTCCTTCTGAACCCCAATTGCCAAACTCTGCTTTCTGTAACAGTCCTTCTGCAAATCAGACTCCAACCTCTGCTCTCTGTAACAGTCGTTCTGAGCCTCACTCTGAAACCTCTGCTCTCTGTAATGGTTTTTATGCACCCCAGTCTCCATCCTCTGCTCTCTGTAACAGGTTTTCTGCAACCCAGTCTCCAAACTCTGCTCTGTAACAGGACTTCTGAACCCCAGTCTCCAAACACTTCTCTATGCAATAATCCTTCTGCACCTCAGTCTCCAACCTCTTTTCTCTGCAACAGTCCTTCTACACCCCAGGCTTCAAACTCTTCTCTCTGTAATAGTCCTTTTGTACTGTAGTCTCTAAACTCTGCTCTCTGTAACGGTAATTCTGCACCCCAGTTTCCAAATGCTGCTTTGTGTATCAGTTATTCTGCACCCCAGTCTCAAATCAGTGCTCTCTGTAAGTCCTTCTGCACCTCAGTCTCCAACGTCTGCTTTCTGCAACAGTCCTTCTGCACCCCAGTCTCAAACCTCTGCTCACTGCAACAGTCCTTCTATACCCCAGTCTCCAACCTCTGCGCTCTGCAATGATCCTTCTGCACCACAGTTTTCAACGTCTATTCACTGCAACAGTCTTTCTGACCCCAGTCTCCAGCCTCTGCTCTCTGTAAGATCCTTCTGCAACCCAGGTTCCAAATTCTGCTGTCTGTTACATTCCTTTTGAACCCCAGTCTCCAGCCTCTGCTCTTTGTAACAGTACTTCTGTACAACAGTCTCTAATCTCTGCTCACTGCAACATTTCCTCTGCACACCACTCTCCAAACTGTGCTCTCTGTAACTCTCTTTCTGACCCCAGTCTCCAACCTCTGCTCTCTATAACAATCTTTCTGCACCTCAGCCTTCAAACTCTGCTCTCTACAACGATCCTTCTGAACCTCTGTTTGCAACCTCTGCTCTCTGCAACGAACTTTCTGCACCACAGTTTCCAAACTCTGCTCACAGTAACAGTCCTTCTACACCTCTGTCTCCAACCTCTTCTGTCTATACGAATCCTTCTGCACCTCAGTCTCCAACGTCTGCTCTCTCTAACAGTCCTTCTGCACCTCAGTCTCCAAACTCTGCTCTCTGTAACAGGCTTTCTGCACCCCAGTCTCTAAACTTTGCTCTCTGTAACAGTTCTTCTGCACCCCAATCTCGAACCTCTGCTCTCTGTAACAGTCCTTCTGCAACCCAGTCTCTCTGTAACAATCCCTCGGCACCTCAGTCTCCAACATCTGCTCTCTGTAACAATCCTTCTGCATCCTAGTCTCATACATCTGCTCTCTACAATGGTCCTTCTGCACCAAAGTCTCCAAACTCTGCTCTCTCTAACAGTCCTTCTATATCGCAGTCTCCAATCTCTTCTCTCTATAACGGTCCTTCTGCACCCCAATTGCCAACATCTGCTTTCTGTAACAGTCCTTCTGCACCTCAGATTCCAACCTCTGCTTTTTGTAACAGTCCTTCTAAGCCTCAGTCTGAAACCTCTGCTGTCTGCAACGATCCTTCTGCACCTCAGTCTCCAACCTCTGCTCTCTGCAACAGTCCTTCTAAACCCCAGTCTCCAACCTCTGCTCTCTGCAAGGATCCTTCTAAATCTCAGTCTCCAAACACTGCTCTTTGCAACAGTTTTTCTGCACTTCAATCTCCAACTTCTGCTCTCTGCTACAGTACTTCTGCACCCCAGTCTCCAACCTCTGCTCTCTGCAATATTTCTTCTTCATCCCAGTCTCCAAACTCTGCTCTCTGTAGCGATCTTTCTGCACTTCATTCCCCAACCTCTGCTCTCTGCAACGAACCTTCTGCACCCCAGTCTCCATCCTCTGCTCTCTGTAAGAATCCTTTTGCACCCCAGTCTCCAATGTCTCCTCTCTGTAAAAGTTCTTTTGCCCCTCAGTCTTCAAGTTCTGCAATATTTAACAGTCTTTCCGCACCCCAGTCTCAAACCTCTGCTCTCAGAAATGATCTTTCTGCACCTCAGTCACCAAACTTTGCTCATTTTAATAGTCCTTCTGCACCCTAGTCTCTAACATCTGCTCTCTGCAACGATCCTCCTTGTCCTCAGGTTCCAACCTCTGCTATCTGCAACGGTTCTTCTACACCCCAGTTTCTAAACTCTGCTCTCTGTAACAATCATTCTGCACCTCAGTCTCCAAAATCTGCTCTCTGAAACAGTCCTTCTGCACCCCAGTCTCCAACCTCTGCTCTCAGTCACAGTTCTTCTGCACCCCAATCTCCAAATTCTGCTCTCTGTAACACTCCTTCTGCACCCCAGGCTCCACACTCTACTCTCTGTAAAAGTCCTTCTGCACATCAGTCTTCAACCTCTGCTCTCTGTAAGATCCTTCTGCAACCAATTCTCCAAACGCTGCTCTCTGTAACATTCCTTCTGCACCCTAGTCTTCAAACTCTGCTCTCTGTAAAAGGCCTTCTGCACCCCAGGATATAACTTCTGCTCTCTGTAACAGGCCTTCTGCACCCCAGTCTCCAACCTGTGCTCTCTGCAACTATCCTTCTGCACCCTAGTCTCCAAACTCTGCTCTCTGTAACAGGCTTTCTGCACCCCAGTCTCCAACCTGTGCTCTCTGCAACGATCCTTCTGCACCGTAGTCTCCAAACTCTGCTCTCTGTAACAGTCCTTCTGCACCCCTGACTCCTAAATCTGCTCTCTATAACAGTCCTTCTGCACCTCAGTCTGAAAACTCTGCTCTCTGCAAAAATCTTTCTGCACCCGAGTTTCCAAACTTTGCTCTCTGTAACAGTCCTTCTGACCTTAGTCTCCAAAATGCTCTCTGTAAGATCTTTCTGCAACCCAGTCTCGAAATTGTGCTATCTGTAACAGTCCTTCTGCACCCCAGTCTCTAATGTCTGCTCTCTATAACAGGCCTTCTGCACCCCGGTCTCGATTCTGTGCTCTCTGTAACAGGCCTTCTGCACCCCAGTCTCCAACCTCTTCTCTCTGCAAGGATCCTTCATCACCTCAGTCTCCAACCTCTGCTCTCTGCAACAGTCCTTCTGTACCACAGTCTCAAATCTCTGATTTCTGTATCAGTCTTTCTGCACAACAGTTTTCAACCTCTGCTGTCTGTAACAGTCCTTCTGAACCAAAGTCTCCAACATCAGCTCTCTGCAAAAGTCCTTCTTTACCCTAGTCATTAAACCCTGCTGTCTGTACCAGTCTTTCTGTACTGTAGTCTCCAATCTCTGCTCTCTGTAACCTTAATTCTGCACCCCAGTCTCCAACCTCTTCTTTCTGTATCAGTACTTCTTCACCCCAGTCTCCAACCTCTGATCTCTGTAACATTCTTACTGCACCTCAGTCTCCAACTTCTGCTCTATGCAACAGTTCTTCTGCAGCCCAGTCTCCAACCTCTACCCTCTGCAACAATTCTTCTACTCCACAGTGTCCAACATCTGCTCTCTCTAACAGTCCTCCTGTATTGCAGTCTCCAAACTTTGCTTTCTGTAACGGTCCTTTTACACACCAGACTCCAACCTCTGTTTCTATATCAGTCCTTCTGAAACTTAGTTTCCAAACTCTACTCTCTGTGACAGTTGCTCTGCTCCTCAGTCTTCAAACTCTTCTCTCTGCAACAGTTTCTCTGACACGAGTCTCAAACACCTGCTACCTGCAACAGTCCTTCTACACCTCAGTCTGCAACGTCTACTGTCTGTAACATGCCTTCTGCACCTCAGCCTTCCAACTCTGATCTCTGTAAGATCCTTCTGCAACCCAGTCTCCAAACCCTTCCCTCTTCAACGATCCTTCTGCACCCCAGTTTCAAAACACTGCTCGTTCTAACAGTCCAGTTGCACCTCAGTCTCCAAACTCTGCTCTCTGTAAGATGCTTCTGCAACCCTGTCTCAAAAATCTGCTCTCTTAATCAGTCCTTCTGCACCCCAGTCTCCATCTTCTGCTCTCTGCAACAGTCCTTCTAAACCCCAGTCTCCAACCTCTGCTCTCTGCAACAGTCCTTCTGCACCCAGTCTACAACAACTGTTCTCTGCAACAGTCCTTCTGCACCTCAGTCTGAAAACTCTGCTCTCTGCAACATTCCTTCTGGTACCCAGTCTCCAACCTCTGCTCTCTGTAACAGTCCTTCTGCTCCCTAGTCTTCATCCCCTGCTCTCTGTAACAGTCCTTCCATACCGTAGTCTCCAACCTCTGCTCTCTGTAACTGTCATTCTGTACAACAGTCTCCAAACTGTGCTCTCTGCAGTGGTCCTTCTGCACCCCATTCTCCAACCTCTGTTGTCTGCAAGAGTCCTTCAGCACCTCAGTATCCAACCTCTTCTCAATGCCACAATCCTTTTGCACCCAAGTCTCCAACATCTGCTTTCTGAAAAAGTACTTCTGCACCCGAGTCTCCAACATCTTCTCTCTGTAACAGTCCTTCTGCACATCAGTCTGAAAACTCTACTCTCTGCAATGATCCTTGTGCACCCCAGTCTCCAAACTCTGCACTCTGAATCAGTCCTTCTGTACTGCAATCTCCAACCCCTGCTCTCTGTAACAGTACTTCTGCACCCCAGTCTCCACCTTCTGCTTTCTGTATCAGTCCTTCTGCACCCCAGTCTTCAAACTCTGCACTCTGTAACAGTCCTTCTCCACCCCAGTCTCCAAACTCTGCTGTCTGCAAAAGTCCTTCTGCACCAAAGTCTCAAAACTCTGCTCCCTGCAACAGTCCTTCTGCACCTCAGTCTCTAACCTCTACTCTCTGTAACAGTCCTCCTGCACCTCAGTCTTCAACATTTGCTCTTTGTAAGATTCTTCTGAAACCCAGTCTCCAAAATCTGCTCTCTGTAACAGTCCTCCATCACCCCTTCTCCAAACTCTGTTCTCTGTAATAGTCCTTCTGCAAATCAGTCTCAATACTCTGCTCTCTACAACTATCTTTCCCCACCCCAGTTTCCATCCTCTGCTCTCTGCAACAGTCCTTCTCCACACCAATCTCCAAACCCTGCTCTCTGTAACAGTCTTTCAGTAGTGCAGTATCCAAAATCTCCTCTCTGAAACGGTTCCTCTGCACCCCAGTCTCCAAACTCTGTTCTCTGTAACAGTCCTTCTATACCTCAGTGTCCAAACTCTGCTCTCTGCAACAGTCCTTCTGCAACTCAGTCTGAAAACTCTGTTCTCTGCAACGATCCTTCTGCACCCCAGTGTCCAACATCTGCTCTCTGTAAAAGTCCTGCTGTACCTCAGTCTCCAACCTCTGCTCTGTGTAAGATCTTTATGCAACCCTATCTCCAAACCCTGATTTCTGTAAGAGTCCTTCTGCACCCCAGTCTCCAACTTCTGCTCTCTGTAACAGGCCTTTTGCACCCCATTCTCCAACCTCTCCTCTCTGTAACAGTGCTTCTGAACCTCAGTCTAAAAACTCTGCTCTTTGCAACAGTCCTTCTGCACCCCAGTCTCCAAACTCTGCTTACTGTATCAGTCCATCTGCACCACAATTTCCAACCTCTGCTCTCTGTAACAGTCTTTCTGCACCTCAATCTACAAACTCTGCTCTCTGCAAGAGTCTTTCTGCATCCCAGTCTCTGACATCTGCTCTCTGCAACAGTCCTTCTGCATCAAATCTCCAACCTCTTCCTCTGTAAAGGTCTTACTGTAACCCAGTCTCAAACCTCTGCTCTATGCAACAGTCCTTCTGCACCCCAATCTGAACCTGTGCTCTCAGCAACAGTCCTTATACACCCCAGTGTCCAGCCTCTTCTCTCTACAACAGTCCCTCTGCATCCAAGTCTCCAACCTCTGTTCTATGTAACAATCCTTCTGCACCTCAGTCTCCAAACTCTGTTCTCTGCAACCGTCCTTCTGCACCTCATTCTCCAAAAACTACTCCATGTAAAAGTACTTCTGAACACCTTCTCCATACTCTGCTCTCTGTAACAGGCCTTCTGCACCCCAGTCTCCCAACTCTTTTCTCTATAAAAATTCTTCTGCACCCCAGTCTCAAAATTTTGCTCTCTACAATGATCCTTCTGAACCCCAGTGTCCAACATCTGCTCTATGCAGCAGACCTTCTGCATCCCAGTCTTCAATATGTGCTCTCTGCAAAATTCCTTCTGCACCTCAGTCTGAAAACTCTGTTCTCTACAAGTATTCTTCTGCACCCCAGTCTCCAACCACTGCTCTCTGTAACACTCCTCCAGCACCTCGCTCTAAAACCTCTGCTCTCAGTAAGATCCTTGTGCAACTTTGTATATAAACTCTGCTTTTTTTAAGAGTTCGTCAGCAAATCAGTCTGAAAACTCTGTTCTCTACAAGGATCCTTCTTCACCCCAGTCTCAAATCTCTGCTCCCTGTAACAGTCTTTTTGCACCTCAGTCTCCAAACTCAGCTCTCTGCCACGATCCATCTGCACCTCAGTTTTGAAAGTCTACTCTCTGTAACAGTGCTTCTGCACCTCAGTCTCAAACTTCTGCTATCTGCAACGATCCTTCTGCACACCAGTCTCCAACTTCTGCCCTCTTCAACAGTCCTTCTGCACCCCAGTCTCCAACTTCTGCTCTCTGCAACGATCCTTCTGCACCCCAGTATCGAACCTCTTCTCTCTGCAACAGTCCTTCTAAACCCCAGTCTCCAAATTCTGCTCTCTGCAACAGTCCTACTGAACCCAAGGCTCCAACTTCTGTTCTCTGTAACAATCCTTCTTCACCTCAGTTACCAAACTTTGATCTGTGCAATAGTCCTTCTTCACCACAGTCTCCAAACTCTTCTCTCTGTAACAATCTTTCTGCACCCCAGTCTCCAAACTCTGCTCTCTGCAAAAGTCGTTCTGCACCTCAGTCTCTAAAATCTGCTCCCTACAACAGTTCTTCTGCACCTCAGTCTCACAACTCTGCTCTCTGCAACGATCCTTGTGCACCCCAGTCTTTAAACTCTACTTTCTGTAATAGTCTTTCTGCACTTCAGTCTCCAACCTCTGCTCTCTGTAAGATCCTTCTGCACCCCAGTTTCACAACTCTACTCTCTGTAATATTTCTTCTGCTCCCCAGTCTCCAATCTCTTCTCTCTGTAAGTTCTTCTCGGTAGTCTCCAACCTCTGCTCTCTGTAACACTCGTTTTTTACCGCAGTCTCCAAACTCTGCTCTCTTTAACAGTCCTTCTGTCCCGCAGTCTCCAACTTCTGCTCTGTGTAAGGGTCCTTCTGCACCCCAGTCTCCATCCTCTGCTCTCTGTAACAGTCCTTCTGTCCCGCAGTCTCCAACCTCTGCTCTCTGCAAGGATTCTTTTGCACCCCATTCTCCACCCTCTGCTCTCTGCAAAAGTCCTTCTGCACCCCAGTCTCTAACATCTGCTCTCTGCAACAGTCTTTCTGAAGCTCAATCTGAAAACTCTGCTCTCTGCAACGATCTTTGAGCACCCCAGTCTCCAAAATCTGCTTTCTGTAACAGTCTTTCTGCACCTCGGTCTCCAAAATCGGCTCTCTATAACAGTGCTTCTGCAAACCAGCCTCCAACCTGTGCTCTCTGTAAGATCCTTCTGCAGCCCAGTTTTCAAATCTGCTCTGTGTAACATTCTTTCTGCTCCCCAGTCTCCAACCTCTGCTCTCTGTAACAGTCCTTCTGCTCCCCAGTCTCCAAGGTCTGCACTCTGAAATAGTCCTTCTCCAAACCAGTCTCCAAACTCTGCTCTCTTTAACAGTCCTCCTGTAGTGCAGTCTCAAAAATCTGCTCTCTGTAACGGTCCTTCTGTACCCAAGTCTCAAACCTCTGCTTTCTGTAAAACTTCTTCTACACCCCGTCTCCAAACTCTGCTATCTGTAACAGCCCTTGTGAACCCCAGTCTCCAACCTCTGCTGTCTATAACAATAATTCTGCACCCCAGTCTCAATCCTCTGCTCTCTGCAACGAAACTTTTGCACCCCATTCTCCAACCTCTGTTCTCTGCAAAAGTCCTTCGGCATCCCAGTCTTCAACATCTGTGCTCTGCAACAGTCCTTCTGAACCTTAGTCTGAAAACTCTGCTCTCTGCAACAATCCTTGTGCACCCCAGTCTCCAAACTCTGCTTTCTGTAACAGTCCTTCTGCACCTCAGTCTCCGAAATCGGCTCTCTGTAACAGTGCTTCTGCAACGCAGCCTCCAACACCTGCTCTCTGTAAGAGTCCTGCTGCTCCCCAGTCTCCAACCTCTGCTATCTGGAACAGTCTTTCTGCTTCCCGGTCTCCAACCTCTGCTCTCTGTAACAGTCCTTCTATACCAGAGTCACCAACCTCTGCTCTCTGTAACGGTCCTTCTGCACCACAGTTTCCAACCTCTCCTTTCTGTATCATTCTTTCTGCACCACAGTTTCCAAACTCTGCTTTCTGCAACATTTTTTCTGCACCTCAGTCTTCAACCTCTGCTCTCTGCAACAGTTCTTCTGCACCCCAGTCACCAAGGTCTGCATTCTGGAACAGTCCATCTCCACACCAGTCTCCAAACTCTATTGTCTGTCACAGTCCTCCAGTAGTGCAGATTCCAAAATCTTCTCTCTGTAACGGTCCTTCTACACCCCATGTCCAGCCTCTGCTCTCTGCAGCAGTTTCTCTGCAATCCAGTCTCCAACCTCCGCTCTCTGTAACAATCCTTCTGCACCTCAGTATCCAACCTCTGCTCTCTGCAACGGTCCTTCTGCACCTCATTCTCCAAACTCTACTCACTGTAAAAGTACTTCTGCACCCCTGCTCCAAACTCTGCTCTCTATAACAGGCCTTCTGCACCCCAGTCTCCGATGTCTGTACTATTTAACAATCCTTCTGCACCCCAGTCTCCAACCTCTGCTCTCTACAACGATCTTTCTGCACCCCTATCTCAAACCTCTGCTCTGTTCAACAGTCCTTCTGCACCCCAGTCTGAAAACTCTGTTCTCTGCAACTATCCTTCTGCACCCTAATCTCTAACCTCTGCTCTCTGTAAAAGTCCTGCTTCACCTTGGTCTACAAAAAATGCTCTCTGTAAGATCCTTGTGCAACCTTGTCTAAAAACTCTGCTCTCTGTAACAGTTTTTCTGCACCCCAGTCTCAAAACTCTGCTCTCTGTAACAGGCCTTTTGCACCTCAATCTCCAAACTCTACTCTCTGCAACAGTCCTTCTGCACCTCAGTCACCAAATTCTGACCTCTGTAAGATGATTCTGCAGCCCTGTAGCAAACCTCAGCTCTCTGTAAGAGTCCTTCTGCACCCAAGTCTCCGACCTCTGCTCTCTGTAACAGGACTTCCGCACGTCAGTCTTCAAACTCTGCTCTCTACAACAGTCCTTCTGCACCCTAGTTACCAACATCTGCTTTCTGCAACAGTCATTCTGCTCCCCAGATTCCGAGATCTGCTCTACGTAACAGTCCTTCTGTAGCGCAGTCTCCAACCTCTGCTCTTTTTAAAGGTCCTTCTACACCCCAGTCTCCAACCTCTGCTTTCTGTATCAGTCTGTCTGAACCTCAGTCTCCAACCTCTGTTCTCTGTATCTATCATTCTGCACCTCAGTCTTAAACCTGTTTTCTATGTAAGAGTCCTCTGCACCTCAGTCTCCATCCTCTGCTCTCTGTAAAGGTCCTTCTGCACCCCGATTTCCAAACTCTGCTTCCTGTCACAGTCCTTCTGCACTTGAGTCTCCAAACTCTGCTCTCTGTAACAGTCTTTCTACACCTCAGTCTCCAACCTCTGCTCTCTGTAACAGTCCTTCTGCACCTCAGTCTGAAACCTCTGCTCTCTGCACGATCCTTCTGCACCCCAGTATCCAAACACTGCTCTCTGTAACACTCAAGCTGCACCTCATTCTCCAATCTGTGCTCTCTGTAAGATCCTACAGCAACCCAGTCTTCAAACTCTGCTCTTTGTAACAGCCCTTCTGCACCCAGTCTCCAACCTGTCCTCTCTGTAACAGGCCTTCTGCATGCCAGTCTCCTTACTCTGCTCTCTGCAACGATATTTCTGCACCCCAGTCTCCAACCACTGCTCTCTGCAATGATCCTACTGCACCCCAGTCTCCAACTTCCGATATCTGAAACAGTATTTCTGCACCTCAGTCTCCAACTTCTATTCTCTGTAAGATCTTTCTGCACCCCTGTCTCCAAGCTCTGCTCCTTGCAACGATCCTTGTGCACCCCAGTCTCCAAACTCTTCTTGATGTAAAAGAACTTCTGCACCTCAGTCTTTAATCTTTGCTCTCTGCAACAGTCCTTCTGCACCCCAGTCTCCAAAAACTGCTCTCTGCAACAGTCTTTCTGTACTGCAGGCTTCAACTTCTGCTCTCTGTAACGGTCTTTCTGCACCACAGACTCTAATCTCTGCTTTCTGTATCAGTTTTTCTGCACCCCAGTCTCAAAATTCTGCTCTCTCTAAGAGTCGTTCTGCACCTCAGTCTCCAACATCTGCTCTCCGCAACAGTCCTTCTGCACCGCAGTCTCAAACCTCTGCTCTCTGAAACAGTGCTTCTCCTCCCCAGTCTCTAACCTCTGTTCTCTTCAACAGTCCTTCTGCACCGCAGTCTCCAACCTCTGCTCTCCTAAACAGTCCTTCTGCACCACAGTCTCCAACCTCTTCTCTCTGGAACAGGACTTCTGCAATGCACTCTCCATCCTCTGCTCTGTATAACAGGCCTTTTGCACCCCAGTCTCCAACGTCTTCTCTCTGCAACGATTCTTCTCCACCCC